>NC_043974.1:11020002-11320002 GCF_902148855.1 Sphaeramia orbicularis | reverse complement strand
GGAAGGGACATATGTGCATACCCTCTATGTGATTGTAAGGCTATTGTATTCCAAAATAACTAATATCTCGAAAAATATTGGTCCTATCAGCTTGCCGTTTTCACTAGTCTCTTCCTTGACCAAAAATACATAAATATACCAAACTCCAGCAGTCGGCTTTTTACGGATTTTGTGTGATGCCCATGACACACACACACACACACACACACACATAGACACACACAGAGTCCACTTCCCTTTTCATGTTCCTCTTAGAGACTTCTCTGTGTAAAATGTTCAAGTGGAAATGTGCTGCAGACAGATCTCCTTGGAATATCCTTGTAGGGCTGAGGGTATTAACTCAATGAAAAAAAAAAAAAATCCAACAAACTTGGACTTTATCATATACAGACACCTGCATTTTGGATTTTACCTCATCTTAAATTAAACAGCCTCAGGACAGTGCTAGAAATCCAACTCCATTTGTGATAAATTCTTCGTGGTTTCACTCTTGATGGTGAAAATGTAAAAGAATATGACACGTAATTTAAAAAAAAGATGATGACTTATGATGATTATGTCTTATTCTGTCTACATTTTTTACAGTATGCTATCTTAAACCTCCCAAATATGTTATTATATGGCCATTAAATGACTGTGATCTTAGTTTATCCTTAACTTTTTCCCTGCCAGAGTTTTCCAGTGAGTTGGTAGCAAGGTTATTATCGTTAACAAAAGCTAATGAAATGACGAAAACTAGAATTGAAAAAACATTTTCGTTAACTGAAATAAACAAAAACTACAACTAAAAGAAAAAAACAATAACAAACTGAAACTGTATTGTGTGTTTACAAAACTAATTAAAACGGATAAAAATTATGGATAAAATTCCCTTCGTTTTTTGTCTTTGTCAGACTGATATGAAATCGATTTATTTCGCAATTTTAGCAAGCGGCACCATACGGAACATCACGGTCCGTCACTTCTCAGCACTTGTCGTTTAGAGTCGTCATGGAGACTAAAGTTGGGAGAAAGCAGCAGAGTCCTGTACGGGATTTATTTGAATATTTTATTTGACGGCGAGGAAGAGGAAAGATATGAAAAAAACTAAAACTAATACTAAAATTAAACTAAAACTAAGCATTTAGAAAAAAAATGAAAAGTAATAAAAACTAGCATACCTGTGCTAAAAACAAATTAAAACTAACTGAATTAAAGAAAAAAAAGTCAAAACTAAATAAAACTAAACTATAATGAAAAATCCAAAACTATTATAATCTTGTTTGGTAGCTAGCCTTTTTGGTCAAATTCATTAATCTTTGAAGGGTCACTGAAAATGTTATGTCAGGTGTATGTGAACACTGAATACATCAAAAGAAACAACAGAACTTCAACTTTTAAACACAAAAACCTATTTTATTCTATCTTCATTCATTCATGAGGTATAAACATTTGAATATTGGTCATTTTCTGGAAAAAAACTCAATTTTGAGCAAAAAACTGGGAAAATTACATTTATTTTTCAAAGATAATGATTTTCAAGATAAAACGGATTTCCTATGTCGGCTAAAATTTACTTAGGGGGTCAAATGAGTGGCCATTGTTGTCAAAAAAATAAAAATAAAAATGGTAAGAAATGCGTAGAACTGTGTTGAAATAATGCTAATCCATTTGTGCACAGACTACTGATATTATTTGACAGTGGAAGCTCTATTTTCAGAAATGTTGGATTTTGAATAGCACGTGTACGTGAAAACTTTTGCTGGTGGACGGACGTGACATTACCCATGATGCTCTGGTCAGTACCAGTACTTCATTAGTAATAAACTTATATACTTACTATTGCTAATTCTCCTCTTCTTCATAAATGTTAGTATTGTGGATCTAAAACAATAACAGCTGACACAAAAACACAAAATGTGACAGTGGACGGATGTGACATGGTTGTTACAGATCCCATCATACTGATGCTCGGCAGCCATGTCACCGTTTCCACAAATGATCCCTGTGCAAAAACTAGGATCAGAATTATTTATTGTATAGTTTATCATCATACTGAAGAGGAAAGAACAATATAGAATTGTTATTTCTTTATAAAAATGCTTGTTATTAGAAAACAGTTGAATTAAAAAGTGACGTGTGACATTCTTAATGTATGTATTGGTGTAACATAAGCAGGATGGATCAGCACCAAACTCCATATTGAACCTGTAAAAATAAAACATGTGATATGTAGGATAGAATCTGGTAAGAAAAACTGGGGAATCTAAAAGAATAGAATATTTGTTTTTCAGGTAAATTCAGTTAAAATTAGTGCAGGGCAGCGATTAAAATTTTTAATCACAATTAATCGCATGGATTCCTGTGATTAATCACGATTAATCGCATAGTTATATGGGGGGGGGGGGGGGGGGGGGGGGTTGCTGGTATCAACAGTGTGTTTTGCCTTTCAGTGATATTTCAGACTTGAAGTACTCCAGTGATAAAAATAATTCCACGTCAGTGCTTATAAACAACTGTGTCCTTCTCAGCCCCACCATCTGAAGACATTTAAAATGAAAATGTCCATGGAACAGACCACTACTTTTCTCCATGTTTATGTCCACACCAGTTTATTTCCACTTGTGAGTGATTAACAGGAGTCTTAGTCCCACTAATAAGTACTAATACTAATAAGGCCAATAATATGTGATGTTCAGTTGTTCAAAGCAAGCAAAGGGGGCCCTCTAGTGGTCGGAATAAGTGTCACTAACGTATGTTTTGTCCTTCCGGTGTTACCGTAGTCAGTTCGGACATAAGAAGGAACTAACAGACACGTTTCTTTCACTCTGTTTGTATGACCCCAAAAACGTTTGCCTGTGAGTATTTTATGTTCAGTTGTTGTAAGAATGAATAGTATAAAATATCTCTGATGTGAACCTTTGTTGCTGGATAAAAAGATGTTGTAAATTTGAAATTAATCTGTAAATGTTAATCGTTAGCGTGTCTATGGATTTTCCCATTCAAGTTAGCATCGAGCTAATCACACTGTAAATAAGTAAAGGTTAGTTCAAAGGCTGGCATTTTATACCTAAACACAACCAATGAATTTGTATAAACTTAACATGAGCCTGCATAAAGAATTAGCGACCCATCTCCGACTGCTAGCATAAACGAATTAGCTTGAACATGTTAATAACACATTGTAATAAACACATCCAAAATAACGTCATAAACATGTTTCTAACGGCACGTTTGCATGTGAACTTATTTAGCGAACAACAGAATAATCGATACATACAGGCGTTGCTTCTGCAGGAGTTAAACAAAGTTTGATTCAGCATTTCTCGGAAAGTTTGCTGGCTTTTCTCCTCTCAGCTACACCGGCACCGAAATTTGGTTCTAGTGCATTGCATGTGGAGTGCCAAAATAAAAGCATGAGTTTCAAAATAAGAGTCCGTATGTATAAATGAACTAAGACTTGCTTGAAAGGCAGAACGGCATTAACGGGAGATTAAAAAAAAATGTTGGTGTTATTTAATGAATGCGTTAACGCGGTAATAACACGTTAACTTGCCCAGCCTTAGTTAAAATATAACTTGGCCATTTGTGACATGAAAATATAGCATTAATTGTGATGAAATTGGACATTTTTGAGCTGAAAACATAGTTCATATGACCATCAACATGTTGCAACAGAACTGAAATCCTGTCAATTTGCATAATTTGCATTAATCAACACAAAGCTCTTTTGGGGATTCACTTAGATTGATTTCTTATGCACGAATACATAAATAAGACCTCTAAGCAAATTTTAGCCGATTTACGATTTTGACTCTTTCTTATTTACAAACAGTCAACCCACCACCCATCCCCACCTTCTATTTCTCCATTGCTATCTCTAAAACGTTCTTCTACAGGTTCATCATACATTAAATTGTCGGTAATCTGTCTCCATAATCATCTTTAAGGCTTTTGAAACTGCACGCATTTCCTGCTTAGCCTGCATTTCCTCATTCAGAGTAAACGGTTCTATATACGTTGCTATGGGATACCGGTGATTCCAGTTCATAAACTTTACAACCGGTCCTAAATTTTTCCGAAAAAGCTGCTTCATTGTTTGTTTTTGGACTAAAGAAAGTAATTCACATGATCCGCAACAGCTCAAACTACAGTATAACAATGAAAACACGGACTGACGGAAAATCTCGTTATTAGCACGGAAGCGTTGGGAAGGAATTGACGGAATATCTCGTCAATGGCAGGGAAAGAGTTAATTTGTAAAGTAAATGGACTCCTGTTTATCTTGTTTTCCTGATTCTCAATACTTTTTTTCCCATTTATTTTTAATGTCTGGGATTCTTCTTTGTAAAATACAAGAATTCTTACAATATATTGTTATTTTTTCGTGTTCCTCATTTAATCTTCTCTTTACTAGTGTGACCTAACCCAACAAACAGAGCGAATAACACACATAAGAAATCCCACATACCATAATAGGCCTCAGACGTTGGACAAGAGACAATTTAGTGTTCATTAAGAGCTGGGGTTGAGCATTTAGTTGTGAGATCTATATTTTAAGGTAAGGTAAAGGAATCAAAAGTAGAAGTGGGATGACTAAACTATAAAATGGGCGACTGGTGAGAATCTGGACACTTCAAAAGAAGGTAATAATCTTGATTCTTAACCGATTAATAAAACATTATGGTTGGAAAAACTAGCCAAATGATTTAAAGTTGTAGTGCTTGACAGTGATGGTATTTTTACCCTGTGGAGAAAAAAAATAAATAAATAAATAAAATAATAATAATAATAAAAAATCCTCTTAAACCACTTGAATTAATACATGAATGGATTGAAACTACTCTTTGCTTGTGTTTTCAGGCTGGAGAAAAGAATCTATCCAATAATCCACAGATTAGAGCTAATCCTAGGCATTTTCAGACAAGTAGGAGGGTTAAATACATGACTGACAGCTGTAATTAGCAACTGCTGACTGATGTAGAAGCTTGAAAAACGAGCTTCACTTCTCCGGAAATAAAAAGAAATGCTTAAATGTTTTGATTTAGAAATGTACATACACTATTTTCCTGTTCTTCTCCTGTGATTTCAGCAGTGGCGGAACAAAGAGGGGGCATGGGGGGGCAAATGCCTCCCCAGTCACAACCTTTGCCCCCCTTACCCAGATTTGGGCAAATCTTTGGGAAAATTCAGGCAACGAAGAAATATGAAAAATCCGTCAATGAAAGCGTACATAACACATTTTGATCCACTTATAACACTGGTCAACAACAAATATATTGTTTAAGTTTTTTGAGCTGATTTAGGATAATTTTGGTGTGCTGAATCCAAAAATCACATTAATTTTGCTCAATCAGGTCAACTTTCTGAACTATGCTACATATTGGCCTTTTAACATTTTTGCTTACATTTATGGGCATTTTCACATCATATGATACAAAATTCTTTCATATTTCTTGCAATAAACGAGTTCTGAAGATTTTACTTTTGCCAATTTATGATTGTTTTTTTTTTTTTTTAATATTACAGGTGAATGAAATGGCTTCGACTAGAAGATCTTGCAAAAATAAGCCTGATGTATTCTGCTACATCTGCAGTGAATACACCATTGTACCTAACAGGAATCAAGTCACAAGTTTAATAAAGTGTGCTTACCGATCTTATTACCTCCGCCAAGGAGGTTATGTTTTTGCCAGGGTTTGTTTGTTTGTCTGTTTGTCTGTCCGTTAGTGTGCAACATAACTCAAAAAGTTATGGACAGATTTGGATGAAATTTTCAGGGTTTGTTGGAAATGGGATAAGGAAGAAATTATTAACTTTTGGGGGTGATCCGGAAGAAATCCTGGATTCTGGATCACTTTGAAATTTTCGTTAACATTGTGGTAAATGGGGCCAAAATTTTTGTTTCCCAATATCTCGCTTAATTATTGACCAAAACTCATGAAATTTAACTCAGGAACTGACAATGGGGTCCTCTATCACATTTCAAAGGCTGATCCGGATCTGATCCAGAAGGTGGATTTTATCTCAATTTATATAAAAAATGGGGGTGCCCTTACTTTTTGGCCTACTGTGCCTTTAATATTAAAGGTAGAAATTTCTGACAAGCGCCATCGTGTAGCTCAGTCAGTTCCGCATCGGGAGTATGCCACCGGATTTCATGTAGCTTTAATACTTAAGGAGCTAGAGCCAGAAGAAAACCGCCATTACGAGAAATGTGATTTTCGTGAATAACTACTGAACTAATAAGGATATAATTATGAATCCAGTTGCTAATGGTATGTTTTCATGGTCAAGGAATCTTAAAATATAGGTCAAATAAATATGGGACTAATATTTATGGTGGAAATCACAATATGGGGGAATTGTGCAAATCTCATGCAGTTTGACTCAGGGATTTATAATGGGGTGTTCTATCAAATGGCAAAGACTGATCCGGATCTTTCAAAAAGTTATGGACAGATTTGGATGAAAATTTCAGGAAATATTGATACTGGCACAAGGAACAAATGATTAAATTTTAGTGGTGATTGGCGGGGGGGGGGCACTGATCTGCCTTGGCGGAGGTCTGCGCTCTCAGAGTGCTTTTCTAGTTTTAGTATTAAACTTGGTGACCAAGATAAAGTTTACAAAAATGTAATCAATTTTGTGAGAAGATCAAATTTTTCAAAATCAAATTAGCCAAAAAATCCTGACCTGATTGAGAAAAACAGATGTCATTTTTGGATTTAGCGGTGCAAAATGGTCCTAATTCAGTTGAAAAAACCTAGACAACTTGCAAAAAATATTTTTTTGTAACCCAGTGTAATCCAACCAGACAGACATGCAGAGGTTGTTTCTTATGAATAATATAGTTCTAGGTTCATAATATGTGTGCCTTCAGTTCTGGAATGGATTAATACCTCCGCTCGTACTGCATTCATCTTTCTTCTACATAAGAAATGTAAAGCAAAGAATTAGCACGAGTATCATCAGGACTAGTTTTTTACATTTTGAACCCAACTATTATTTACAAATAGTTTTGTTAACTGTTTAGGTCTGTTTTATCACTCAGTTTAACCCTTTCATGCACGAATTATGAGAACCTTAATCAAAAATTTTTCCTGAGTGTTTTTATTCCTCTCTAGGCATGAAAAAAACAATGCAATTGAAAATTTTCTTCTGAAAAATAAATTTAAAAAGAATAAATAAAATAAGAATAACTAAAAAAAATTTAAAATACATTAAAAAAAATAATAATAATGAAAAAACAAAAAATTATGAACCTATTTTTCATGAAGTTACAAAAATGTCCACTCAGCTGGACACCACACATTTAATTTTTGATGCACAGAAACATGTATTTACTGATAAATTATGAGAAAACTATGGGGAGGGCTTGTGATTCTGGGGGTTTATGCTCAGGAGAGATCTACATAATGTTACCAATTCATGTCAGAAAAGATATGTAGTGTCTTAAAACTTTAATAAAGATATGTGTAAAAAAAAAACAACAAAAAAACAAGAACAAAACAAAACAATGAAAAGAACAACAAAACCCATGAATGTACAAGAGAACAGCTGTAGAATAGATGTCCACTGGAGTGACCACTGTGCATGAAAGGGTTAAATTTCTGCTCGAAGGTTATAGCGGTCAGTATGAAAGTGTACCTAAGTGATTATATACATGTGCATGTAGTGGAAGCCATTGTATATGTATGTTTTGTTTGATTAGTTGGTTAGGCTATTAGTTTTATTTTGTTTTCAATGTTTATTCACTTGCATTCATTGGCACTGCTGTTTGTTTGCTGCATGTTTTTTCTGATATGTTTAGAGAAATATGTGAAAGTAGATTGTACCTATTAAATAATCACAACAGAAAGTCTGAGTTGTTCATGCTGTAGTTTTTAACAAATACCTTGAATTTATGAAGTATTACCTGATTTTACCTAAAATTGCCCTCTACATAAACTGTATATACTGTATAAACTGTATGTATATATATATATATATATATATATATATATATATATATATATATATATATATATATATATATATATATATATATATAAAAGGCCTGTAATGGTACACAAAATTTTCGGTTCGGTACGTTTTCGGTTTTGAAAGCCACGCTTCAGTTTTTTTCGGTTCGGTATGGAATGAAAGAAAACCCCTCAAAATGTCTTAAATACATTTATGAATTTTTTAAAAAATGTTCCCCCAAATTTTTGAAAAAATTGAATATAGAAAAAGAGTAATATAATTCTGCTGCTATAAATCTCTATATAAATATATATAAATATAAATATAATAAAAAATATAAATATAAAATAATGAATATACATATATATATATATACACACATAGCAGCCGCTAAAGTGCAAAGCGTTAATTTTTTTGTTCCATAGTCTTGAACTGAATTAACCAAAAAAAAATTTGCTTGAAAAAATCTTCAATTAAGCAAAAAAAAAAAAAAAAAAATCTTCAATTAAATAAAAAAAATCTCCAATTAAGCCAAAAACAAAAAATCTTCAATTAAGTAAAAAAAAAAATCTTCAATTAAGCCAAAAAAAATCTCAAATTTAGCAAAAAAACAATTACTGAATTAAGCCAAAAAAAAATCTTCAATTAAGTAAAAAAAATAATAAAATCACGAATTAAGCCAAAAAAATCTCAGATTTAGCAAAAAAAAACTTGAATTAAGCAAAAAAAAAAAAAAAAATCTTCAATTAAGTAAAAAAATCTTGAATTAAGCCAAAAACAAAAAAAAAAAAAAAAAAAAAAAAAAAGAGAATTAACAACTTAAATTTAGTTTTCTTTGTTTTAGTGCAAAACATAACATTCAATTATGAAAACATTGCCATTTCCAAACTGTCCTGAAACACTAAAATGTGAATAACCTGAACAAATATGAACAACCTGAAATATCTAAAGAAAATTCAGCCCAATTTGAACTCTTTTTCTTCCTGTTCCTCAGTGTTTAGTGTCTTTGTAGATCTGATCCATAATGCACATGGACAAATGATAAGCTGAGGAATAACATTGTTAAAATTGCGCTAAATTTTCTTACGTTTTTTAATTTAAATTTCAGTTTTTTCAAATTTTTTTTTTTTTTGATAGTTTATAAAAGTAAGTATTTCATAATTTAATGTTTTTTTCTTTTACACTAAAACAAAGACAAAAATTTAGAGTTGTCATTATTTCTAGGTTATTATGTTATTATTCTTCTGGTCCGGCCCACTGCAGATCAAATTCAGCTGTATATGAACTAAAATGAGTTTGACACCCCTGATATAGTTAATGCAAAGTGAAAGAGACTATGTAACGTTCAGTACTTGGGCTTGGAAAGACCAGGACCTCACACAAACTTCCTTTTCATTTGTCTTTCCGTTGCTCTTTTATCCCATCTTCAGTTCATCTCCAGTCTCCAGCCTCTTGCTTGGCCCATGTTCCACCTGTCCATCATCAGGACTAGACTCCATGTACCGCTCACCCTGCCTTTGTTCCCCATTGGTTTGCCACCATGACTGTTCCTGCTCTTACTCACCTTGTCTATTCATCTACCGCTCCTTGTGTTTCCTTTTGTATTGAAGGATTCTTTTGTACTTTCAGTTTGCCTTATCAGTTTTTTTTCTTTTTAACATCATTGGTTCCTCCCTATTAAAGGGCTTATATTTTCCTAAACCCACTTTTTTTTAAAAATTATTATTAGTCTTTGATACATTTATTTGTGTATTTGGACCCTAATAGTTCAAAACATTTGAATTTTGAACCCTCCAGATGCTGCAAAACTATCTTTATGTTAAGTCCGGCAAAAATCACGTGGATTTCTACAACCTGTTTCAATTCAATTTGTTACGTCTAAAACTAGTTACATCACAACATTTGCCCATATAAGGTCAAAACTCCCGATAAACATTTCTCCGAGTACGACATAATTGTTTGTTGTAGTCCATACTGAAAATATGTCCAAACTTTGAGCAGATTACCTAAAATGTTCAGTTGTTGGTTGAACAGGACAGAGCAGCACAGTCAACAATCTGGAGGGGGCGGGGCCTGAATTGGCTCATTTGCATTTAAAGGGCCAGCGCTCAAAATGACCTTTCTAGTGTCATTACTGAGAAATAGGGTTGAAGATGGACCTGTGGAGTTGAATTAATGAAGAATTCAGACCCAAGCAGAGCATTTACAGTTTATGGAGACCACAGGGAAATGTTTGAAAATGCATAATTCCATTTAAAAAAGCAAAATATCACTACTTTAAAGTCTACATCTGGGTCCTTCACTCTCTGTACAATGTAAAAAAAATCAGTGATTTAACAGAATTTTCATTGTTTATTTTCCAGATTCTTCCTGTATTTTTAAGATACAGGAAAATATCAGTGAAATTACAAAAATAGACTGTGATTTTACACATCAAATGTAAAATAACATGAAAAAATTGTGACTGTGAATAACCAGAAAATTTCAATTTAATTGTTTTTTTTTTCTTTTTTCACAGAAAAATACAGTTAAAATACTTCTGCAAATGTATCATAATTTCACAAATATTTCTTTTCTATTCATGAGATTAAACTGTTAATTTAAAGTAAAAAAAAAAAAAAAAAAAAGATCAAATTACTGACAATTAACCATAAAAGAAGTATTTGTTCTGTAAGTTGAACAAGACTTGTTTGTTAATTGACAAATATCTTGTGTAATTACAGCAGGTTTCACAACAAAAATGTTGAATAAATGTATTTTTGTGAATGTATAACATGTATAAGCACTGATAAACTGTCCAAATACAGTTTTTATCAGTGGATTGTACAAGTGAGTCTCATTGAAAATTATTTATATATATGTATTTATAGGTAATTTGATTGTTTTAATACATGTAAATATTCTTTATTAAACATTAAAAAGTCAAAAAGTCAAAAAAAAAAAAAAAAAAGCAAAATATCATGTAAAGTTAGGGCAAAAAACTGTATTTTAATTATGGAAAATTACCATATTTTTATGAGATGGTTATTTTCTGTTATTTAATGGTATTTTTTGGCACCCCAGCTGCCGGAATAATACTGTTTTTTCTGTTTTTTTTTTACAGTGTTTTTTTCTTTTTTATAGTGTAACATACTATGAAAGCAATGGGCTCTTGGTTGATCAAGGGCACTGGAGGTGAATTAACCTAGCATACATGAATTTGAAAACTTAGAAAAAGATCTGGAGGAAAACCCTGCAAGAATATGCAAATTCTACAAACAAAAAGGCAGTGTTCTGACTGGGAAACGACAACCCTCTTGCTGTGAGAATAGAATATACAGTATGTTGGGTTATTGCATAGGACACAGGTGTCAAACATGCGGCCCGGGGACCAAATCTGGCCCTCCAAAGGTTCCATTCCAGCCCGCGGGATCAAATTGCAAAAATGAACCTGAACAGTCAAGGTCGTCAAAATCATTTTGATTCAGGTTCCACATACAGACCAATGTGATCTACAGTAAAAAAAAACAACAACACAATAACCCATAAATAATGACGACAAATTTTCTTTGTGAAAAATTATGTGGAAAAAAAATTTAGTGAAAAAAGTAACATTACACTTTGAAAATATTTACATTTACAAAACTATTCTTTCACAATAAAATGCAAATAAATACATACATATAAACAAAGATGAACTACTCGAAATGTGCAATTTGAACAATATTCTGCCTGTTACTAAATGTTTGGTGCATTTATGGATCCACTGTGATCTGGAGTTGTGTTAATAATAAGAGATGGAATATTGTAGAAATTGTTAAAATTTCAGTTCCAAACTCCAAAATTTTAACAATATTCTGCCTGTTACCAAATGTTTACGCAACACTGTGTGTAATGTACATGTATAAATAGTAACTCAAGGCATAATATTGTTAAAATTGCACTAATTTTTCAAATGAAATTTCTGTTTTTTCATCTTATTCACATCTTTTTTTGTAAAATGTAAATATTTTCATAATTGAATTGGGGTTTTTTTGTATTAAAACAAAAAGAAAAACTCGGATTTGTTATTATTTATAGGTTATTAAGTCATTATTTTACTGGTCTGGCCCGCTGCAGATCAAATTGGGCTAAATATTGTTCCTGAACCAAAATGAGTTTGACAAGTTTTTCCTGCCCTCAACTGAGTATCCAAAGTCAGAAAAAAACAAAAGCGAAAGCAAAACACAAGTACGACACCAACTCCATGAGATATAGATTTTCTAGGTTCGTGTTGCGGCTTGTCATTAAGAGGTGATGGTGGGTCCTGAAGCCAGACCAGTTGAGAACCACTGTAATAAAAGGATATTTACTGTTGTGTCAGAGTGTGTTAGCGCAAAAATACAACAGCCAGAAATAACTCTATGTCCTCTTTGACCATTGCTTATTGATTTTTTTTTTTTTTTTTTTTTTTTTGCGACTCTATTCTTTGTTCTTTTGTATTTTGTACAGATTGTAAAACCCCTCGAGACAGTTTGTGATTGATCATATTGTGCTATATAAGAGTCGATGATAGAAAGGATAAATGATGAAACAGAAACACCAGACACCTTCCAAGGACTAAAGTGATTGCATTTTCATAAGGACTAAAACATTGTCCTGTCAGAGTGTGATGACCTCGCCTTTATCCTACTGTCAAATACAAAGTCAGTCTTGTCAGATGAACTTAACATCTGTGACTTACCAGGACTTCCTGACTTCCATCACTCTTATTTCATTTACATTTTTTCTGACACTTTTTTTTTTTTTTTTTTTTTCAGTGCCGAAACAGAGACAGATCTGACAGGACAACATATGAAAAATGGATCTGGAGCAGTAGTTCATAATGTCAACGCTCTCCCCTTCAGTTGACAACAAGACGAAGTGAATCCTGAATTTTAAACCGAGACCTCCCAAAAAAAAAAAAAAAAAATTACTATATGGTTTCATTAGCTGCTTTTCCATTGGATATCTGCGCAAAACTTTACCGATATTTACTAAATGTTGAAAAAACATAAGCGCGTAATGTTGTTTTTTTCCATTAAATCACAAATGCGATCATATGTTTATTTATTATCGCGAAATGACACGAGAAGTCGTTCCATAAACATGGCGACGAACGTAAATATGGCCTCTTATAAAATAATAATCTTTGAATTTACTCTGAGTTTTCAAAAACATCTACATCAGGGGTGTCAAACATGCGGCCCGGGGGCCAAATGCGGCCCCTGGGATGTTTTTGCCAAGTGCAAAAATTCCACAGTCTTGAATTGAATTAAGCAAAAAAAAAAAAAAAAAAAAAAAAGCTTGAATTAAGGAAAAAATCTTGAACTAAGCCAAAAAAAAAAAAAACAACTTAAATTAAGACAAAAAAAAATCTTCAGGGAAGTAAAAAAAAAAAAAAAATCTTCAATTAGGCCGAAAAAAATCTCAAATTTAGCAAAAAATCTTGAATTAAGCCAAAAAAATTCTTCAATTTAGTAAAAAAAAATCTTGAATTAAGCCAAAAAAATCTAGAATTAACTTTTTTTTTTCTTTGTTTTAGTGCAAAAAATATCATTAAATTCTGAAAATATTTACATTTCCAAACTATCCCATAACATTGAAAAAAAAAAAAAAAAACTCAAATTTAGCAAAAAATCTTCAATTAAGCCAAAAAAAAAAAAAAAAAAAAAATCTTCAATTAACTTAATAAAAAATCTTGAATTAAGCCACAAAAAATCTTCAATTAAGTACAAAAAAATCTTGAATTTAGCAAAAAAAAAAAAAATCTAGAATTAACAATTTTAATTTCTTTCTTTGTTTTAGTGCAAAAAAAATCATTAAATTAATAAAAATATGTACATTTGCAAACTATCCGGTAACACTAAAATGTGAATAACCTGAACAAATATGAACAACCTGAAATGTCTAAAGAAAATTCAGCCCAATTTGAACTATTTTCTGCCTGTTCCTCAGTGTTTAGTGTCTTTGTAGATCTGATCCATAATGCACATGGACAAATGATACGCTGAGGCAGAATATTGTTAAAATTGCTGTAAATTTTCTTAGGTTTTTTTAAATTTAAATTTCAGTTTTTTGAGTTTTTTGTTTTAATTTTGATAGTTTATGAAAGTAACTGTTTTCGTAATTTAATGTTTTTGTTTTTTTTACACTAAAACAAAGACAAAAATTTGGTGCTGTCAATATTTCTAGGTTATTATGTTATTATTTTTCTGGTCCGGCCCACTGCAGATCAAATTTAGCTGAATGTGGCCCCTGAACTAAAATGAGTTTGACACCCCTGATCTACATGATGAGTAAAATAAATATAGGGAAAAATACCTGATTTACAGTGAAAGATGCAAAATACAGAGGATAATATTGTAATAAGTGGTGGTAAATGACTTAAGAAAGGTTGAATAGAGAGAAAATTTCATTTGGGAACTGTTACTGGGTCTTTATGGGTTAATATGTGATGACTGAATGTTTCATATGAACAAAAAAAAACACATAGAATCTGTACAAAAACTGCCATTTATTGCAAGATTCAGAGGATTACGAAAGAAAAAAGCAACTATTCACAGAAAATTGTCATCACCATACATTCCCTACAGCTGTTTGGTAACTCATTAATATAAATGCAAAACTGATTTGTTACACAATTATTTATGTCTCAACCAAAATTCCACAGAACTACTGAATAGGCAGTTGGTCAGCATTTCACAGTAGTCGCTTTTCCATTGGACATCTTCGCAAAACTTTACCGATATTTACTAAATGTTGAAAAAACATAAGCGCGTAATGTTGTTTTTTTCCATTAAATCACAAATGCGATCATATGTTTATTTGTTATCGCGAGATGACACGAGAAGTCGTTCCATAAACATGGCGACGAACGTAAATATGGTCTCTTAAAAAATAATAATCTTTGAATTTACTCTGGGTTTTCACAAACATCTACATCAGGGGTGTCAAACATGCGGCCCGGGGGCCAAATGCGGCCCGCCAAATGATCCAGTTCGGCCCCTGGGATGTTTTTGCCAAGTGCAAAAATTCCACAGTCTTGAATTGAATTAAGCAAAAAAAAAAAAAAAAAAAAAAAAAGAAAAAGCTTGAATTAAGGAAAAAATCTTGAACTAAACCAAAAAAAAACCCAAAACAAAACAAAAAAAACCAATTCAATTAAGCAAAAAAAAATCTTCAGTTAAATAAAAAAAATCTTCAATTAAGCAAAAAAAAAATCTAAAATTTAGCAAAAAAAATCTTCAATTAAACAAAAAAAATCTTCAATTAAGTAAAAAAATCTTGAATTAAGCCAAAAAAATCTAGAATTAACAATTAAATGTTTTATTCTTTGTTTTAGTGCAAAAAATATCATTAAATGATGAAAATATTTACATTTGCAAACCATCTTGTAACACTAAAATGTGAATAACCTGAATAAATATGAACAACCTGAAATGTCTAAAGAAAATCGCGTAATGTTTTTTTTCCATTAAATCACAAATGCGATAATTTGTTTATTTATTATCGCGAGATGACACGAGAAGTCATTCCATAAACATGGCAACGAACGTAAATACGGTCTCTTATAAAATAATAATCTTTGAATTAACTCTGGGTTTTCATGAACATCTACATCAGGGGTGTCAAACATACGGCCCGGGGGCCAAATGCGGCCCGCCAAATGATCCAGTTCAGCCCCTGGGATGTTTTTGCCAAGTGCAAAAATTCCACAGTCTTGAATTGAATTAAGCAAGAAAAAAAATTAGCTTGAATTAAGGAAAAAATCTTGAACTAAGCCAAAAAAAACTTCAATTAAGCAAAAAAAAAAAAAAAATCTTCGGTTACATAAAAAAATCTTCAATTAAGCCCAAAAGAAATCTCAAATTTAGCAAAAAAATCTTGAATTAAGCCAAACAAATCTAGAATTAACAATTTCATTTTTTATTCTTTGTTTTAGTGCAAAAAAAAAAAAAAAATACTATAAATTATGAAAATATTTACATTTACAAACTATCCTGTAACACTTAAAAAAATCAAATTCTCAAATTTAGCAAAAAATCTTGAATTAAGCCAAAAAAATTCTTCAATTAAGTAAAAAAACCTCTTGAATTAAGCCAAAAAAAAAAATCTAGAATTAACAATTTAATTTTTTTCCTGTTTTAGTGCAAAAATATCATTAAATTATGAAAATATTTACATTTACAAACTATCCTGTAACACTAAAAAAAAAAAAAAAAAATCTTAAATTTAGCAAAAAATCTTCAGTTAAGACAAAAAATTTCTTCAATTTAGTAAAAAAAATGTTGAATTAAGCCAAAAAAAAAACTAGAATTAACAATTACATTTTTAATTCTTTGTTTTAGTGCAAAAAAAAAAAAAATTATGAAAATATTTACATTTACAAACTATCCTGTAACACTAAAAAAACAAAACAAAAAAAATCTCAAATTTAGCAAAAAATCTTCAATTAAGCCAAAAAAAATTCTTCAATTTAGTAAAAAAAAATCTTGAATTAAACCAAAAAAAATCTAGAATTATTAATTTAATTTTTTTCTTTGTTTTAGTGCAAAAAATATCGTTAAGTGATGAAAATATTTACATTTACAAAGTATCCTGTAACACTAAAATGTGAATAACCTGAACAAATATGAACAACCTGAAATGTTTAAAGAAAATCGCGTAATGTTTTTTTTCCATTAAATCACAAATACGACAATTTGTTTATTTATTATCGTGAGATGACATGAAAAGTCATTCCATACATATGGTGACGAACGTAAATATGGTGTTGATTTACAGATATATTCATTATTATTATTATATATTACCCCTCTATCTCGTACTAAATTAAGAAATTATTAGGTTTCCTGGTGTTTCCACACATACCGCGACATGTTTCTTCATCTTTTTCGTTGTTGTAACGTACGTCAACATCCCGTTTTTTAATTCACCTGACTCTAGTTGCGAAAAAAGGTCTTTCCATTGCAGTTTTGCGTGATATACCATTTGCGCTACGCCTGAAAAACCACTTCTTGCCAGCGTAAAAACGACAAATTTGTCTTTTTTCCATTAGGTAAATTTTTATGCGCAAGTTCTATTTGTGCAATTTGAGGGTCAATGGAAAAGCGACTAGTGTTGCTGAAATCCAGATTTTATGAAAATGTTTAGTCTTATTAAATAGAGAAGAAATTCAAAGAGCTGTTACCGCGCAGATAATTGCTGAGTATTAAATATTAAAACAGATTAGCCAGGCAATTTCTTTGTAAATTATGTAAAGAAAGAGTTTTAACAGCTTGAGGAGGCAGATCTCAGTATGACGCTAAGGGCTGTCTTTGAGAATCACAGTGTAGATTTAAGGGGGGTTATAATATTTGACATTTTGGCGCTGAGGCTAAGGTACAGCAGCTGCCAGGACACAAGCTTCAGTTAAGTGAAAAGTCTAATGCAGGGGGGTCAAACTCATTTTAGTTTATATTCAGCTAAATTTGATCTGCAGTGGGCCGGACCAGTAAAATAATAACATAATAACCTAGAAATATTGACAACTCCAAATTTTTGTCTTTGTTTTAGTGTAAAAAAACAACAACAAAAAACCCCCATTAAATTATGAAAATACTGACTTTTATAAACTATCCAAAAAAAAAAAAAAAAAAAACCCCTGAAAAAACTGAAATTTAAATTAAAAAACGTAAGAAAATTTAGTGCAATTTTAACAATATTATTCCTTATTATCATTTCTACATGTGCATTATGGGTCAGATCTACAAAGACACTAAACACTGAGGAACAGGAAGAAAAATTGTTAAAATTGTGCTTTATTTTCTTCAGACATTTCAGGTTGTTCGTATTTGTTCAGGTTATTCACATTTTAGTGTTACAGGATAGTTTGTAAATGTCAATATTTTCATAATTTAATGATATTTTTTGCACTAAAACAAAGAAAAAAATTAAGTTGTTAATTCTGGATTTTTTTTGGCTTGATTCAAGATTTTTTTTAATTAATTGAAGATTTTTTTTGTGGCTTAATTGAAGATTTTTTTTAACTTAATTGAAGATTTTTTTTTTGGCTTAATTCAATTTTTTTTAAGTTAGTTGAAGATTTTTTTGTGGCTTAATTCAAGATTTTTTTTTTTTACTTAACTGAAGATTTTTTTTTTATTTTTTTGGCTTAATTGAAGATTTTTTTTTGGCTTAATTCAAGATTTTTTTTAACTTAGTTGAAGATTTTTTTTGTGGCTTAATTCAAGATTTTTTTTTTTAACTTAATTGAAGATTTTTTTGGCTTAATTCAAAATTTCTTTTGTTTTTTTTTTTTTTTACTTAATTGAAGATTTATTTGGCTTAATTCAAGATTTTTTGCTAAATTTGAGATTTTTTTTGGGCTTAATTCAAGATTTTATTTACTTAACTGAAGATGGTTTTTTGGCTTAATTGAAGTTTGTTTTTCTTTTGGCTTAGTTCAAGATTTTTTCCTTAATGCAAGCTTTTTTTTTTTTTTTTTGCTTAATTCAATTCAAGACTGTGGAATTTTTGCACTTGGCAAAAACATCCCAGGGGCTGAACTGGACCATTTGGCGGGCCGCATTTGGCCCCCGGGCCGCATGTTTGACACCCCTGGTCTAATGAGTCAAACACTTGGACTGGTAACAATCAGGACTTGAAGTGCGACTCGAGACGACTTCATAAAATGAAAGACATGAGGAAAAGGCAAAGAAATGCGGTTAGGGCAGATGTGGGTCAGGAAGACAAGGTGTAAGGCAAGTAAACCAGAGGCCAAATAAAAAGAGGGTAAGGATGCTATGATCCAAAACAGAGGTCTGAGGGGAGTCACGGGGGAAACTAGGATGATTCCGATGCTAACCCAAATAGACCAAACGAAAACTGACGACCAGAAGCATCTATTGATCTAAACCTTTTTGAGCCACGGCACATATTTGACATTAGAAATATCACAAGGCACACCACCAAACAAAAATGTCCCAAAAAGTATATTTATTGAAACATAATGCAAATCTAGTCTCAATTTACTTCCTCAGTGTGAAACCTGAGCCTTGGGTGGGGGGTGCTTTTCTAGTTATATAATAATCCTCCATAATTTGCATTATTACTATGAAAATCCTGTATTTTCAAATGTTTAACCCTATAACGCCAAACGTATCACATTTGATACATGAGTTTTGAAGCCCGCTACATGATCAATGTGATATTTTTTTTGTTGAAAAACCTGATAAATACAAAGTATACACTGTAGTTTACATATTGGCTCATTGTGGTGTGTTTCATTTTTCAGAGCTAACCCCCACCACCTTATTTTCAGAAATATCATCATGAGTCAAATCATAGCACTGGATTACAAAAAAATGTTTTTTGCAAGTTGTCTAGGTTTTTTCAACCGAATTAGCACCATTTTGCAGCGCTAAATCCAAAAATGACATCTGTTTTTCTCAATCAGGTCAGGTTTTTTTTTGCTAATTTGATTTTGAAAAATTTGATCTTCTCACAAAACTGACTACATTTTTGTGACTTTATCAGTTGATTTTTTTATATAGTTCTCACCCAAAATAGGTTTTAAGAGAAAAAAAATCATTTGATCACTTGATTCCTGTTAGGTACAATGGTGTATTCACCGCAGATGTAGCAGAATACGTCAGGCTTATTTTTGCAAGATCTTCTAGTCGAAGCCATTTCATTCACCTGTAATATTAAAAAAAAAACATTAATCATAAATTGGCAAAAGTAAAATCTTCAGAACTTGTTTATTGCAAGAAACATGAAAGAATTCTGTATCGTATGATGTGAAAATGCCCATAAATGTAAGCAAAAATGTTAAAAAGCCTATATGTAGCATAGTTCAGAAAGTTGACCTGATTGAGCAAAATTAATGTGATTTTTGGATTCAGCACACCAAAATGATCCTAAATCAGCCTCAAAAACTTAAACAATAAATTTGTTGTTGACCAGTGTAGTAATTCAAGTTCAACTGGAAAAACACTCAGCATGCAGACCTCCACCAAGGAAGATCAGCTCCCCCCCCCCCCCCCCCCCCCCCGATCATCGCCAAAATTTAATCATTTATTTCTTGTGCCAGTATCAATATTTCCTGAAAATTTCATCAAAATCCTTCCATAACTTTTTGAGTTATCTAACAGACAGACAAACAGACAAACCCCGATGAAATGATGATGATGATGGTGGAGGTAATAGCTCATCTATCTATCTATCTATCTATCTATCTATCTATCTATCTATCTATCTATCTATCTATCTATCTATCTATCTATTTAGAACATGGAAAGAAACAAAATAAAACAAAACAAAGCAAATTAAGACAAAAACAAACAAACAAACAAACAAAAAAAAACATTTAACCCTTTCATGCACGAATTATGAGAACCTTAGTCACATTTTTTTTTTTCCTGAGTGTTTTTATTCCTCTTTAGGCCTGAAAAAAACAAAACAATGCAATTTAAATTTTTTTACTAAACCTATTTTTCATAGAGTTACAAAAATGTCCACCATGTGTTTAATTGTTGAAGCAAAGAAACACGTATTTAAAACGCAATATCAGAAAGTGATATACTGTGTGAAAACTATGAAGTAAAAACTTTTTCAATGCAGCTAATCTGATGTTTTCTCTTATTTTAATCCTTAAGGGTCATACTCTAATACTAGCTATTACTCACTTCATGGAGATAATACAAAAAAAAATATATAAAAAAATACTCAAACATGTTAGTGCAGATCAGGTTTATCAAGAACAGCAAAGTGACAGTAATGGTCTGAATGTCAGTGTATGAGATGATGCATAAGCATCCACTGTGTTGGCTGATATGGAACTGAAACAACAAAACCCATGAATATACAAGAGAACAGCTGGAGAAGAACTGTCCACTGGAGTGACCACTGTGCATGAAAGGGTTAAATGAACAGAATCTATCTTTAAGTACGTGCAAGTCTGAATGTTGCATGGTCGAAAAGGAGTAGGAAGAAGTATAAACTTATTTAACCCTACCCCTCAAGTGCTTTTACACCTATATCACTAACTTCATACAACAATCAAACAATACATTTTTCCTAATTTTAGCATTCAACACAACTAATACATGATGCATTAATTGAATTATACACAACAATATGATCATGGTAGCACAGTCATACAAACAGACTCAACAATTCAATAATTTTCTTCAATAATTACAGTATATTTATCAGTACAACATCATCCATAAACAAACAGCCCTCATTGTCATTATTAAATACTGTACCTCCCAAATCTATGGTTTTCCCCATGAATCTGCACCGATATTTTCAAGTTTCCTCTTTTTCTTCTCTGACATCTATCACATTTAACTCTTTTGGATTTTCTCAAGTACAGTGACCTGACATGAAACATGCATGAGCCCCAGGGTTAGGGGCCGAGGATGGGGGATGTCAGGTGTGACAGCTGGGGCAGACTGCCTGGTGGAAGGGGCTCAGTTACATCATTAAATACCACAGGAGTAAGACCAGTGTATCTGTAACTGTACCAGGGCCTGTTCTAGACATGGGCTCCAAATGCTCCGACTGCCCCACCAAACTGACCTGCTTCATCCCAAAATGAAAATAACTGAAAAATATTTTATTTTGTCCTTGTCAATCTGGATAATTTCAACCATACCACATTGAAATAATAAAAGTATATTTATATCTGATTGGTTGGTGTGGTCGTATAAATATAATAATCCTCCATAATTTGCATTACAGTGATCCCTTATTTTCCGCGGTTAATAGGGACCGGCGCCCTCCCGCGAAAATCGAAAATCCGCAAACTGGAGCCGGAGCCCCCCGAGCCTATCCTAGACCTGGGTACATGTATGTATGTATCTATAAATAGTATATAAGTACTGCAAATGTAATAATTATGAAATAAATGAGATATATATAAAAGAAAACAATGATTAGTACATGTATACATGCATATATATATAGATCGGATACATGTACATGTACGTACTGTAAAACATCTGAAAGACTAGAAGCACTGGGAGAGCACAGACCTCCGCCAAGGCTGATCAGTGGCCCTCCCCGTGGGCCCCCCCCACCCCGATCACCACCAAAATTTAATAATTTCTTCCTTATCCCATTTCCAACAAACCCTGAAAATTTCATCCAAATCTGTCCATAACTTTTTGAGTTATGTTGCACACTAACGGACATACAAACAAACAAACAAACAAACAAACAAACCCTGGCAAAAACATAACCTCCTTGGCGGAGGTAATAAATGAGATATATATAAAAGAAAACAATGATTAGTACATGTATACATGCATATATATAGATCGGATACATGTACATGTACGTACTGTAAAACATCTGAAAGAAAAGAATGTAGAAAGTAAACTAGAAAAGCACTCGGAGAGCGCAGACCTCCGCCAAGGCTGATCAGTGGCCCCCCCCCGTGGGCCCCCCCACGCCAAGGAGGTTATGTTTTTGCCAGGGTTTGTTTGTTTGTTTGTTTGTCTGTCCGTTAGTGTGCAACATAACTCAAAAAGTTATGGACAGATTTGGATGAAATTTTCAGGGTTTGTTGGAAATGGGCCCCCCCGTGGGCCCCCCCACCCCCGATCACCACCAAAATTTAATCATTTCTTCCTTATCCCATTTCCAACAAACCCTGAAAATTTCAGCAAAATCTGTCCATAACTTTTTGAGTTATGTTGCACACTAACGGACAGACAAACAGACAAACAAACAAACAAACAAACCCTGGCAAAAACATAACCTCCTTGGCGGAGGTAACAAAACACACACACACACGTGCATACGTACTAACAGCTGATACGTACTCTCTCCTCTCTTCATTCGTGATGCTTATCCATCGTATACGTACACACGAACACACGCACATCTACTCCCAGCTCCCTTTTCCTCTCATACACACAAGAAACGAATCAGTTCTCTCTCTCTTTCTTTGGTCTCGAGCATCAACACACACAAACACACGTACATGGGCATGCATGAACTGACATTTCTACATTCTCTCTCTCTCTCTCGCTCGGGGTAAGCGGTTGCTGGGCCGTCTGCGTTTCTCGTGTTGCTTACAGGAGGCTGTGAGTCATCGTTTGACGTTTCGCTGGCAGCTGTGGCCTCTCGTCCACTGTGGGGTGGATTTTCGCGGAATTTCCGTGATTTTTTCTTGATTTTTTATTTTTTTATGAATATTTCTGAAAAATCTGCGAATAACCAAAACCGCGGAACTTAAAGCACGAATTGGCAAGGGATCACTGTATTACTATGAAAATCCTGTATTTTCCAATATTCAACCCTATAACGCCAAACGTATCACATTTGATACATGAGTTTTGAAGCCCGCTACATGATCAATGTGATATTTTTTTTGTTGAAAAACCTGATATATACAAGGTATACATTGTAGTTTACATATTGGCTTATTGTGGTGTGTTTCATTTTTCAGAGCTAACCCCCACCACCTTATTTTCAGAAATATCATCATGAGTCAAATCATAGCACTGGGTTACAAAAAAATGTTTTTTTGCAAGTTGTCTAGGTTTTTTCAACTGAATTAGGACCATTTTGCACCGCTAAATCCAAAAATGACATCTGTTTTTCTCAATCAGGTCAGGTTTTTTTGCTAATTTGATTTTGAAAAATTTGATCTTCTCACAAAACTGATCACATTTTTGTGACTTTATCAGTTGATTTTTTTATATAGTTCTCACCCAAAATAGGTTTTAAGAGAAAAAAAATCATTTGATCACTTGATTCCTGTTAGGTACAATAATGTATTCACCGCAGATGTAGCAGAATACGTCAGGCTTATTTTTGCAAGATCTTCTAGTTGAAGCCATTTCATTCACCTGTAATATTAAAAAAAAACATTAATCATAAATTGGCAAAAGTAAAATCTTCAGAACTAGTTTATTGCAAGAAATATGAAAGAATTTTGTATCATATGATGTGAAAATGCCCATAAATGTAAGCAAATTGAAATAATAAAGTATATTTATATCTGATTGGTTGGTGTGGTCGTATAAATAGTGATACATAGCGGAGATCAGAACTAGGCTACTTTGCTACTTTGCGCAAACCTACTCCTTTTCGACCATGCAAAATTCAGACTTGCGTGTACGTAACTTGAAGATAGATTCTGTTCATTTAAATGTTATTTTGTTTTTGTCTTAATTTGCTTCATTTCGTTTCTTTGCGGGTTCGCAATAAATAAATAAATAAATCATTTGACTCTGGGGATAGCTAGGCTTCAGTTAATGTCAATCAATCAATCAAATTTTATTTATATAGCGCCAAATCATAACAAAAGTTATCTCATGACGCTTTACATATCGAGTTGGTCGAAACCAGTTCTCTTGTGTTCAGAACTGATGGGATGTAATTGTTGTAATTATTTTATTTTCTGTCAGATAGAATCATTTTTGAGATGTAACATTTAACTAAATCGGTTACATGTGTCTGTTGTCATCGGTGCGCTGTTGGCTAACTTCTGTTATATACATCATGGTAGAGATATGGACTCGTGTCCAAGTCATGTGACTCAAGTCACTGCAAGATCGTTATTAATGAAGGAGGCAGAACTTTGCCATTGAAAAGGAATTACCAATTTGTTGGACATGTTTGTGTTATATTATGCTTTGGTTTGTTCAAAAATAATGATACTTGAGCTTTGAGACCCGATGTATCAAATATGATACAAAATTGAAACTCGTCATTCATGTATTTTCTGAACCCGCTTTATCCTCACTAGGGTCACGGGGGTAACTGGAGCCTATCCCAGTTACCTATGGGCGAAGGTGGGGTACACCCTGGACATGTCACCAGTTCATCAAAGGACTGACATATAGATGGCCAAAAAACAAAACCTCCTGTCTGCAAATTTTTAGTTTTTGAGTATTCACATTAAATGGTGAGAACAAAGATGACTCCACATTGTCGGTCTATCTGCAAGAAAATCCCGCCCTTACTTATGACATGAAGGTCACCTGACAACAACAAAAAAGACCATACTATAATAAAACTAAACTATCAATCAATCAAATTTTATTTATATAGCGCCAAATCGTAATAAAAGTTACCTCATGACACTTTACATATAGAGTTGGTCAAAACCAGACTCTATGCCAATTTACAGAAACCCCACAGAATCTTCCAGGGTCCACATTTTTTTTTTGTTTCCTGAAAAAACGGATTTTTTCAGATAGGAGGTTTTGTATTTTGGCCATTGATATAGAGATAAACAATCACTGTCACACCTACAGGCAATTTAGATTAACCGATTAACCTATCAGTGTATGATGTGTTTGGATGGTGGGAGGAGCCAGAGTACCTGGAGAGAACCCACGCAGACACTGCGAGAACAAAATTGAAACTCATACATGGAAATTTATAATTGAAAAAAAAAAAAAAAAGAATAAATAAAGGTCCAGTCCAATAAAGGTTCCAGTTTCAAAGAACAGTAATTTTCTGTCAATGATTTAATGGTTCCGGCTTTACAGGGTTAAAGGTTATCTATCGTTTACAGATGTTTGATTAATTCCCATCTTTTTTTATTTCTAGAAACTGATTCACAGTCAGGAGCGCCGCTACCATTTGTGGGTCCCATGAAAGGCTAACGTTGTGGACCCTGTCATAAAATTCAGTATCTTGTCAATCTGTCGGAGCGAGGGGGGGTGTAAGTGTATGTGGGGGTGTGGTCCATACATAACATTACTTACGCTAGCGCTTTTAATGTCCGACTCCTGACTTCTATGCCTCTCTTATACAGCGGATCTTACACGAAATTTTCACAACTTCTAACCTGGATCCACTGGACCCCCTCCACTGCTCAACAAATGCTGGGCCCCATGAATTTGTCATGTTTACCCCACCCCTTATCAACGCCCCAGTTAACGGCCTTTTTTTTTTCTCTCTCTCTCTCCCCTCCGATCTACTTGAATTTACAGATCTGGGCCCGTATTCCTAAAGATTCTGAGAATCCTCTCCCAGAGCTCCTAACGTAACCTAGAAATTCCTAGCAGTCTTAGCTTAGGAGTGATTCCAGAACACTCTCAGAGAACTCTGAGCAAGGAATGGACAGAAATTCCTATCTTAGTGAAGAGGTGTGGTCGACCCCGTTGCTAGGTACGAGTCATCATTTCAAAAGCTGTGATTGGCTGATCTTAAAAGCTAGAAAAAAATAAACTTTTGGTGATAATGGGCAAGGGATGGACCCTCAAATCGATAAACTTAATCACAGAGTCTAATCTTATGAAGACTGTGTAATTGTAAATAATATTTAACATAAAAGAAAATATCTGTTAAATGAATAGTAAGTTATACTTTAAAATTATCCGACAAAATGTGTGAAAAAACTCAGGTCCACTTGCATAGTATTCACATAGTGATAGTTACCTCCGCCAAGGAGGTTATGTTTTTGCCAGGGTTTGTTTGTTTGTTTGTTTGTCTGTCCGTTAGTGTGCAACATAACTCAAAAAGTTATGGACAGATTTTGCTGAAATTTTCAGGGTTTGTTGGAAATGGGATAAGGAAGAAATTATTAAATTTTGGTGGTGATCGGGGGTGGGGGGGCCCACGGGGGGGGCGCAGACCAGAAAATTTAATCAAAATCTGTCCATAACTTTTTGAGTTATGTTGCACACTAACAGACAGACAAACAAACAAACAGACAGACAAACAAACCCTGGCAAAAACATAACCTCCTTGGCGTGGGGGGGCCCACGGGGGGGGCCACTGATCAGCCTTGGCGGAGGTCTGCGCTCTCCAAGTACTTCTAGTTATATTTATTTGCTCATATTAATTGGCATGCTGGTAATTTTTGCACTTTCAACTTTCAACATTTCAACTCAATTTTGGTACTGGGGCCATCGATTACACCCACAACACCGGGGAATCCTGCGATGTCCATAAATACCCTTCCGTGAGCTTGTAAAGTGCGGGCATCCAGTGGAAATGAAACAAATTGTCTAAAAATATGAGGTTGTGACAATGCTGTCAGTGTTTGGGTGATGACTCTGCTGATGGAGGGTTGTGACAGACCCAAGTCAACGCTGCTGCATTGTTGCATTTTCCCTGTTGTCAAATACCTCAGTGTTGTGATGGTTTTCATTTGGGGTGGTATTGTATTGTGGCGTTGGGTTGGAGAAGTAAGTGCATCTCTAATGAGATCAACAACAAACATGATTCCTGCACGATCCAATCTGTAGCGTTTAATTAATTCACTGTCATTCAGTGTTTGAAGAATATCCCTCCTGCCATTTTGTCCTCTGCTTAAGGCGGCCTTACACTGTGCGAGTTTAGAGACGATTTCTCACTCGTACGACTCTTTCTGGGATGGGGCCCGATGTGCCTCTAATCGTGTGTCGTGCTTCGTGCAGTGTACATGGGGTAAAGAGAAGCGATTAGCACCTCACGACCAGCAATCGTGTGTTCGCAAGGAAAATGGAGCTGTTTGAAATCCTGCTCGCTCCTCGTGAGTGTATCGCACTGTCAAAGCAGTGTCACGAACCGATGTGCCTCAAATTCTCACACTGTGCATGCGCAAACACAGACACGTACAGTAGCGTACAAGCTAACAGTAGCTGGCTATTGTCCTAGTGCAGTTTAGCTGTTGCAGTTTACCTCTAGTTCTCTTTGCTTTAGGATTGACAGCCCATACTGTCCACGTCTGGACAACCAATGCCTGCACCAAACACATCGTTGTCTTTTCTTCTTTTTTGATTCCTCACAGATAATGGCACATATTACCAAAGCAGCTCGTTGGTTTTTGTTTAGCACTACCATTTCGTGACTCATGCCAATGCACAATCGTCTATGCACTTTTTCGGATTCCTTGGTATTTTAACGTTGTATTTCCGGATACAACACTCAAATGTGTCGTGCGTCCTGTGGTGTATGGTCCTACAGTGTGAGCAGTCAGGTCGCATACGAGCGTCGGTCCGTGCAGTGTGAGAAAAGGAATCGTGAGTCTGACTGTACGACTGATTCGCACAGTTTGAGATGGAGCTGCGTGCAACGATCGAAATAATCGCACAGTGTATGGCCGTCTTTAGGTAACTCCTCTTCCCCTTAAAAGTCCTCTTCCCTGCTCTGAACAGATCTCACCTTAGGAGTTCTCTTAAGGATTAAGATTCTTTAGGAATAGATTTTATCTTTACTAGGATCTACTCTTCATTTTTAGGGGAAATTCAAAGAAAACATCATGATTCTAAGAATTTTCTTAGAATTTGGCCACTAGGAGCAACTCTTTGCACTAAGAATCTTTAGGAATATGGGCCCTGGAATGTTAGAGGTTTTGGGGAAATCTTCTAAGTTAACCAGGTTTTCCTCCATCTCAGAGATCTGGATGTAAAAGTAGCTTTTATAAAGGAGAGGAATGTTAAAAAAAATGCACAAAAAAAAAGAATTTACAGATCAGATGTCAAGGTCAATCCTCAAGTTTACGCAATGAATGTTTCAAACACCCTCCGAAGGACTGCACACATTTGACAAATGTCCATAAACCTCTGGACAATTACCGTCGGCTGCAATAAACTTTATTGACAATGCAGCGGCACATGCAGTCACTCGTGGTGCGTAGAAGTCGTTGGCCACGCACGGCTGCATGTCATTCACATTGTCACATTGCAGAGTCTGTCGTCATTCTGGGGGTGAATTTCGATCTGCCGTCACCCACCCTCTCCTAACCATTATCATTGGAACTCCCAGTGATAAAATAAAGCCTGTTAGCTGCCTCACACTGATGATAGAAAAGCTATTACACTATTAATCATCCCACACACGCATATAAACACAGTGTCTATGTAAAACTGAATGAATACCACTGCTTTCTCTACCTCTTATAATGCGACTTGTTGCAAATGACTAACATCCACGACAGCCCTGCATGGGTTTTTAACGACAGCATTTGTTAAATTTTGTAAAACTTGTACTTTTTCAGCCACCTGTGTTTATTCGTGTGAGGCAAAAAGGAAGCTGTACAAAATGACTGAATGATTGTCGCAAAAACACAGAGGAAACTAATAAAGTAAAATAAAAGTAAATCGCTAAAGTAAGAAAAAACAGATAAAAAGTTGAAAGTTTCCTGAAAATAAAGCTAACCACAAAAATTTTGAGGAAAAAAAATCTCTTCACATACATGCGTTCTTAAACCAAATGTAACTTTATTTAATTAACTTTTAATTGATACAGAGAATACATGGGCGATTCGCGATCAAAAGAATGGATTCATTTAAAGATAGGGTAGGAGATGTTTTCCTGGAGCATTTTTTACTATATCGCTTAAAATTCCCTTCACACCCTGATTACAACCAATTAATTAAATGCTCTAACACACAGGTGTCAAACATGCGGCCCGGGGGCCAAAACCGGCCCGACAAAGGGTCCAGTCCGGCCCCTGGGATGAATTTGTGAAATGCAAAAACTACACCGAAGATATTGATCATTTTAGTTCAGGTTCCCAATTTAATCTCAAGTGGGTCGGATCCGTAAAATTTTATCAGAATAACCTATAAATACTCACAACTCCAAATTTTTCTCTTTGAAAATGTAAAAATTTTCATGTCATTTTACTGTATTTACTCTAAAACAAACTATCATTTCACAAAAATGCGAATAACCTGAACAAATATGAACATTTTGAAATGTACGAAGTGCAACTTTTCCAATATTCTGCCTGTTATTAAATGTTTTGTGTGTTTGTTGATCCACTGTGATCTGTAAGTTGTAATTTACATGTGTAAATGATAAACTGAGGCATATCGTTAAAATTGCACTTAGTTTTCTTAAGAAATTTCAGTTTGTTCATGATATTCACTTTATTTTAAAGGATAGTTGATAGATGTAAACATTTTGATCGAAAAATTTTACTTTTTCGCTCTAAAACATAGAGAAAAGTTTGGAGTTGACATTATTTATATATTATTATGTTATTATTATGTTGGTCCAGCCCACTGCAGATCAAATTTGGCTTAATGTGGCCCCTGAACGAAAATGAGTTTGACACCCCTGCTCTAACACAAAAATAAAAAAAATTTAGTCACCTGTGGAATGGACAGGACTGAAAAAACACCATCCAATAATTTTAACCGGCCCGTCACAATGATTGAATGTTGACTGAATGGTGGTGTTGTGTTAGATTGGGTTAGAAGAAAGTATTTATTGTCATTTGACAGCACAGTACACAAAAATAGAGGTACGAGATCAGAACATTTATGTACGTATAAGTACATTGTTGAAGAATGTTCTCTCTAAAGTACAATATTGGTCTTTAGGAGGCCAGAATTGCACCTTTAGACTATGAAAAAGGGTCCAAAGTTATGTAAAGTACAAATTTGTACTATAAGGTACCCTGCAGCGTTAAAAAAATGTGTGTAGACCATGAGAATAGGCTATAGGCTAGGAGAACTGAACAGTAGGACTAATTATAGTTCAAACATTAGGCTTAGCGCATTATTTATTATATATCATACTGCAATTACTCCATATTATATTTAATAATAATTTGTGTTTTAATTTAATAGCCCAATTAGCTCAATGATAATTTATTTATCTTATTCGAACCTCTGATTATTGCCACAATCTCTGTTTTATCAAGTTGTCATTCACACCTCCATGTCTTGATGTCATAGTTTGCCTATGCTGTTTTTTTTTTTTCTCAATTAGGCCACCGGTTCAAACTTTAAACATCACGGCATTATCAACTATACAAGAGTTTACTTTCTATGTAAAGTACTTAAGGTACAAAAATGGACCATTTCGAAAGGGTACAGAAATGTCTCTCAAAAAAGTACACCCCCAGCGACAAGTATTTGTACCCTTTTAAGTACAAGCTGGTACCTCTGTTTTTGAGAGTGTACAATGTACAGTACATCATAAAGTAATGGTGGGATTTAAATCCAATCAAAGCTCATGGGAGGGGACAATGAGCGTCCATCTTGTTTTCCACAAAATTGCCAGGTTACAGCATTAACACTTTGGCCACCATGTCAGTTTCATTTCTTTACCCATGGCAGCTGTTCCTAACTTTCGGTTTTAATTCAACTTGTTTAGGCCTGAAAATGTCACTGAGGAGAGGACAAGTTAGGGTTAGGGTGTAGAGCCCAACTGATTAATCAGCTGGCCGATTATAGCGTTTCATCAATTAATCAACATCGGTCAATATGTAGCTGATGTAGCCGATGTATTAACTTTTTTGCTTCGCGGAGATTCTGTCGCTCGCTGCTCCTGTGTGTGTGTGTGTGTGTGTGTGTGTGCGCGCGACACGGAGAGTCAGACGAACAGTAAAGCGAGTTAGTTTCACTTTCACTCCTGCTTGGACAATGACGCTATCACCCCCCCACACACAATCACATTATCACGGAGCTACTGCTAATCCCCCTTGCTCCGACTCCGACCCCGACCCCGACCCCCCCCACCACCACCACCACCGGTGAAAATCACGGACCGCTACTGCGCGCTCTGACGAGCTTGGACCGCTACCTCTCCCCCTGAATCACGGACCCCCTGTCTTAAGAAGTATTCACCCCCCCAGACACCCCCATGTCTGTGCACTTCCTGTCTTCCTCACAGTTTCATTCTGCAGACAGGCCTGGGTGTTAATAGTGTAGGGGAGACTGGGGACAGTTGTAACACGGGTCAGTTGTAACTCGTGCAGTTGCTCCAATCAGGAACAACTTAGGAATCATCCTAATTCACTCTGCACATGCTCAGTTTAGTCCTTAGTCCACATGGGAAGCTGTAGTGCCGTGAGGCAGACACATCCAAATTTGTGAGTGAAAACATAATTGTGTGGTTAGTAATATTTTTTGCTCTAATTATTTTTGTGATCGCATAGTTTGCATTTGAAAGTTGTGTAAAATGTATGCAACTGTTTATCCACCTGTCCACAATTATCTAATATAAGATTTTTATATCCTGTGTAGATCAGTGTTCTTATTTCATATATCAGCTAATATATCGGTTATCGTCCAAAATCAGATATCCGTCGATATATTGGATATCAGCTTTTTTTAGCCCCTAATATTGGTACTGGCATTGGCCCCAAAAATCCCATATCGGTCAGGCTCTGTTAGGGTCAACTCTAACTGGATTTAAATTCCACCACTACTTCGCACAAACCTGAGGCGATTTCTCATAGACTGCAAAGAAAGCTTGGCTTCCCCTAAAATTACAAAAATTAAATGGTTAAATATGTTCGGTTGTGTTGACATTTCATTGACTACAAATGTGTTAGAACACATTCATCTCACAGACGAGTTCGTTCAGAATCAGCTTTATCACAAATCAACGGACACGATGTTGTTCACTTCTCATACATTCCCGTTGCGCTTTTTTCTCATTCGATCTCTGCTCAGTGCATTTGTCCGTAGATGCTCAGCGTCCATGCACTTCAATGGGACTGAGTGGAACAGTTTTTTTCATTGCCTCAAAACTGGACGGTAATTGGATAAATGCCACAATGTTGTCCCGCCCCCGGACGCCGGACATCTCTGGGGGTGAATGGAGCTGTGGGTGAGTTATTACCGTGTTAACGCATTCATTAAATAACGCCAACAATTTTTTTTTAATCTCCCGTTAATGCCGTTCTGCCTTTCAAGCAAGTCTTAGTTCATTTATACATACAGACTCTTATTTTGAAAGTCATGCTTTTATTTTGGCGCTTCACACGCACTTCATAACCAAATGCTGGTGCCGATGTAGCTGAGAGGAGAAAAGCCAGCGAACTTTCTGAGAAATACTGAATCAAACTTTGTGTAACTCCTGCAGTTCAGCGCCTGTATGTGTCGATCATTCTGTTGTTCGCTAAATAATTTCACATGCAAACATGCCGTTAGAAACATGTTTATGACGTTATTTTGGATGTGTTTATTTCAATGTGTTATTAACATGTTTAAGCTAATTCGTTTATGCTAGCAGTTGGAGATGGGTCGCTAATTCTTTATGCAGGCTCATGTTAAGTTTATGTAAATTCAATGGTTGTGTTTAGGTCTAATACACCAGCCTTTGAACTAACCTTTACTTATTTACAATGTGACTAGCTCAATGCTAACTTAAATGGGAAAATCCATAGACACGCTAACGATTAGCATTTACAGATTAATTTAAGATTCACAACGTCTTTTTATCCAGCAACAAATGTTCACATCAGAGATATTTTATACTATTCATTCTTACAACAACTGAACATAAAATACTCACAGGCAAACGTTTTTGGGGCCATACAAACAGAGTGAAAGGAACGTGTCTTCTTATGTATGAACTGACTACGGGAACACCGAAAGGACAAAACATACGTTAGTACAACTTATTCCGACCACTAGAGGGCCCCCTTTTGCTTGCTTTGAACAGCTGAACATCACATATTATTGGGCTTATTAGTATTAGTACTTATTAGTGGGCTTAAGACTCCTGTCAGTCACTCACAACTGTAAATAAACTGGTGTGGACATAAACATGGAGAAAAGCAGCGGTCTGTTCCATGGACATTTTCATTTTAAATGTTTTCAGATGGTGGGGGTGAGAAGGACACAGTTGTTTGGAAGCACTGACATGTGGAATTATTTTTATCACCGTAATACTTCAAGTCTGAAATATCACTGAAAGGCAATACACGCTGTTGATGCCAGCAACCACCCCCCCCCCCCAAATATAACTATGTGATTAATCGTGATTAATCGCAGAAATCCACTCGATTAATTGCGATTAAAAATTTTAATCGCTGCCCAGCACTAATATTGGTGTAGAAAAAAAGGATATGTTCTGACAACCTGGAAGTTGCACCACACACACACACCCGCGTAACATGCCTATTAGCCTCTGGATTCACCGGAGGCTAATAGTTGCCACAGCGTCAACACCTGATTTGCCAATACCCCCCCCCCCCCCCCCCCCCCCCCACCCCATATCCGTATTCCGTGTGGACGACTCTGCACGTAGTGGAAGCATCAGAGCTACAGCTCATAGACTAAGACAACAGTACGGTAGTTAACCCCGTCACAACATCCGCTGAATCCGTCATACCTCTTACCAACTCCATTCATCTTCATCCGTTCACCCTTTGGCTCGTCATCTCCATCCCACTGCAGCAAAGACAGTCTCCCTCACTTAGCAGCAATCCAGCAGCAAACCCCGGACCGGATTATCGACTGACTGGACTGGACTGAATGAGAGACGGACTGACTGTGACTGGACATTGGAGCCGTGTGAGTAAATCAAGTTTTTTTTTTTTTCTGCCCTCTTGTTTTTTTTTGTTTTTTTTTAAAAACCTTGAACTGAACTGTGCACTTGTTTTTTTGTTAACCAACAAACTGAAAGGAACTGAACTATTTATTTTTTCCCATTTTGAAAAACTGAAAACTAAAAACCTGAAGTGGATTTTTTTGTTTTTGTTTAAATGGACTGAACTGTTTTTTTTTTTTTTTTTTTTTTGTTACTTTAATTTCTTCTTTCAAAAGACTGCTAAATTGTGGAAAATTTAAGTTTGGATTCTTGCTTGGTTGGTGGATTTTTTTGAGTTTGGACTTTGGGGGGGGCAACTGTAGGCTTGGATTTGTGTTTTTTCCATATAATCATTGTTTAATATATGATTTTGAATTTTAAATGGTTTAAAGATGTGCTTTCTTTTTTTGTCATTTAATGTGTGGGGTGTGAGTTTAATTAAAACTCATATCCCTTGTGAAGTTTGAGGGTTTGCAAACCAACAAAAAACGAAGACTCTAACATACACAAAAGACTGCCTTAAACTGACTAACACAACATCTTATATGTCAGGAGAGAGACCTGGCTGGCACCCCTAAAAAATCAATATAAAATAAATTAATTAAAGCTCAAACTCAAACTGTCACAATGTGATAATAGCAGTGCTTCTGTATGTATGAATTACAAATTCATTCTTCCCATTTGGTTCCAGCAAGCCAAGAATTTTAGTTAGTCTAACTTTGGCAAGCAATGTGAAAACATGTGGTTTGCATGGAATTATACAGAATGAGGTCAGAAACAGGGGAGTCGCTGTCTGATTTGGGGTTTTTCCGGCTCAAATCTGCAGCTCTGTGTTTATCTTTGGAAAATAACACTAGACTCCCCCCCCTCCTCAGAGGTCAGTGAGGTCCAATTCTCAAGAAATCTGGCATTTAATGGATGACACATGGACACAAACACACCGATACGAGCACACAAAGACAAAAGAAGACAACTCGGTGACGGTCGACTTCCCTCAGGAGGTTTTCTTTCCTAAAACAGTGAGAAAGAAGAAGGGAAGATTGAGCAGCTTTGACAGTTGAGTGGCAACTTTTGTTCCTGAACTCGGTTGAAGAAAAGTTCCTTTCCAATATTGACACCTCTTGTTTCCATCCCTTTATCCCTGTTCTGTCCTCATTTTCGTCTCCCAAATATTTCAACGCAATTCATTTTACAGCCCGTTTTATTTTTTAGATTTATACCGCATGATACTCAATTATGTTGGTGTTAGGGATGTAACGATTACCGGTATAACGATAAACCAAGGTAAAATTGCAGACAGTTAGTATTACCGTTTAATTTCTAATTATCATGATAACCGTGTTTGATTACCGCACTATGTAAATATATGCTTTTATGTCAAATATTTGAATATAGTTTCAATTTATTACGATTTTAATTTTATATACCTAATATTTGGAACCAATATTCACTTTTAAAGTCTTTGAAAAGGTTCGTTAAGCATCTTTGTGTTATTTATGCAATAAATTATATACATTTTTCAAATCGGATTTCATATATTGTGTTTTCTGGCCTTTTATGTCAATATAGGTTAAAGTGAAAAAAAATAATAGGTAGATGATATAAATCAGGGGTGTCAAACTCATTTTAGTTCATGGGCCACATTCAGCTAAATTTGATCTACAGTGGGCCAAACCGGTAAAATAATAGCATAATACCAACGAAAATGTTTACATCTACCAACTATCCTTTCAAACAATGTGAATAACATGAACAAACTGAAAAAATAAGTGTAATTTTAGCAATATTCTGCCTCATTTTATCATTTCCATATGTTTATTATAACTTACAGATCACAGTGGATCTACAAATACACAAAACATTTAGTATCAAGCAGAATATTGTTAAAATTTTACTTCTCTTTAAATATTTCAGGATTTTCATATTTGTTCAGGTTATTCACATTTTTTGTGAAATTAAACTTTGTTTTAGTGTAAATACATGAAAATATTTACATTTACTAAGAGAGAAATTTGGGGACCACAGGATTTCATCTCTGCTTTTCGCAGATGACGTTGTCCTGTTGGCCTCATCAAACCTGGACCTTCAGCGTGCCCTGGGGCGGTTTGCAGCCAAGTGTGAAGTGAGCGGGATGAGGATCAGCACCTCCAAATCCGAGGCCATGGTTCTCGACCGGAAAAAGGAGGTTTGCCCTCTCCGGGTCGGTGGGGAGTCTTTGCCCCAAGTGGAGGAGTTTAAGTATCTTGGGGTCTTGTTCACGAGTGAGGGAAGGTTGGAGTGTGAGATTGACAGATGGATCGGTGCAGCGTCTGCAGTGATGCAGTCGCTGTATCGGTCGGTTGTGGTGAAGAAGGAGCTGAGCCGAGAGGCGAAGCTCTCGATTTACTGGTCCATCTACGTTCCTACCCTCATCTATGGTCATGAGCTTTGGGTCATGACCGAAAGGACAAGATCCCGGATACAAGCGGTCGAAATGAGTTTCCTCCGCAGGGTGGCTGGGTGCACCCTTAGGGATAGGGTGAGGAGCTCGGTCACCAGGGAAGAGCTCGGAGTAGAGCTGCTGCTCCTCGAGAGGGGCCAGCTGAGGTGGCTTGGGCATCTGTTTCGGATGCCTCCTTGGGGAGGTGTTCTGGGCATGTCCCACCGGGAGGAGACCTCGGGGAAGACCCAGGATACGTTGGAGAGACTATGTCTCTCGGCTGGCCTGGGAACGCCTCGGGGTCCCCCCGGAAGAGCTGGAGGAGGTGTCTGGGGAGAGGGAAGTCTGGGCATCCCTGCTTAGACTGTTACCCCCGTGACCCGACCCCGGATAAAGCGGAAGAAAATGGATGCATGGAAGAGAGAAATTTCAAGTTGTGAGTATTTATATGTTATTATGATCTTATTTTACTGGTTCTGCCCACTTGAGATTGAATTGGTCTAAATGTGGAACCTGAACTAAAAGGATTGTTAATATCTTCAGTGTAATTTTGCATTTCACAAATTCATCCCAAGGGCTGAACTGGACCCTTTGGCGGGCCGGATTTGGCAATATAAATGAAATTGTGCTGAAAAAACAGATACTAAATATGTGTATAGTAAACATTTGTTTATATGGTATACAGGGTGTCCCATAAGTCTCCGTACATAGGAAAAATAAACGTTTCTTGACATAAACCATTTTTATTTATATAATACGCTCTATATGACTGCCATTTTGTCGGGAACACATTTCAATGCGTGTCCTCCACTGCTGAAGAACTATAAAGAAGAAATATAAAGAAATACATGTTAGAACCATATATGTATGGAATGTATTATGTCTCTTATGTATGGAGACTTATGGGACACCCTGTATAAAGGCAAAATCAAAAGTACTGCAAAATGGCCAAAATAGACTCAGACCACTAAGGGTTAATACTTGAATGTTTCTGCCAAGAGAAAGTGCATTGTGCCAATTATTTATTTATTTATTTTTTGTCAAAATACAACTTGGTTAAATTATTTCACTGTACATATAAGTACTTTTTGAACATTTTGAGCACAATTTCAACAATACTGCGATGATTTTGGTCACAATAACGTTGATATGAAATTTTCATATTGTTACATCCCTACAGTCAATAAAACCACCAATGAGTTTTAGTTCGAGGTTCTTTTTAGGTGCTTTTTATCCCCTTGAGGGAAATTATTGTACAGCCAGCAGTACACACATCAAAAACAAATGTCAAGGAGGAAGAAGAAGAAAGGTTTAAAGGAGAAAATTTGATGATACCATAGTATAGATGTGTGTAGACGATGAGCTTTAGACTTTATTCAGTGAATGATACAGTCTGTGGATACATGGTGTTGATCCGTTGGTGGTTTTGGTCGTCCTAATTGTGTTTTGGGACATGACTTCCCCTTGCTGTTGGGTTGGGTCGTATATCAATAATACATGGTTCAAATGTAACCCTAAAAATAATCAAATAGATCATTATGACCTGGTGGAATTCAGCCCATGAAGACCCAGCGCTACTTTTGTGTCAGTTCCCAACATCTAACCTTTCGCAAGTGATTTATCACCATTTGTTATAATATTATCTTCTGCATTTTATCAGTACAAATCAGATATTTTCCTGCGTTTAATTAACTGATAATGAAAATGTTCATAAAAGCACAGATCAAAGATGAGGGTTATTATATGAGAAACAGAGAAAACTGCAGAAAAAAAACTGATTTTTGCTGTAAAACATATCATTAACTGAACATAAATCAACCATTTCCATCCACTGTCATTGATATTAAAATTATTATATTATATTGAATTTTGGTCTCTTTTTTTTTTTTTTTTAAAACCCATTAAGACCCAGTGCTACTTTTCTGGCCGTTCCAAAATATTTTTTCCTCTATATTCAACCGTTCATATATGATTTATCACCATTTATTATAATATTATCCTTTGTATTTTTTTTTTTTTTTCAGTGAAAATAATGTATATACCTATATTTAATGTACTGATCATTTAGATTTTTATAAAAGCTCAGATTAAAATGGAGGATTATTATATCAAAAACAGAGAAAACTGAAGAAAAAGTGACTTTTTCAGCAAATTTATCATTAACTGAACATAAAACAAGTGTGTCCATCCACTGTTATTTATTTAACTCCATGGGTTTTACTGGTGAATCAATGTTCTAGAAGATGACGGTGTTTCCATGGTAACTACAGAGCCTCTGAATATCCAAATGGGTCATATCTGATGACCATGAAAGGACGACAAACTGTATTTTACACCAATTATTTACATGGATTGATAGGATTAGCGGATCAACAGGTATTAAACAGTTTATACCAGTTAATGCTTTTGGTCGTTGATGGATGTTTGGGTCTTCATGGGTTAAAAAGTACACATTTTCATCTTTTCGCGTGTTATTCAACGCCATTTGATTGTGTGTCAATGTACGCCAAGATCTCTGGTTTCCATATCTGTAACCGCTAACCCTAACTGCTAATCATGTGGTATTCGACGTGACATGAACATACACGCAGAAAGCTTATATTGCGTACTGATTTAAAAGTGGCGTGATATCTGTATGCAATTCATGATACTACGTTGAAAAAAACAGAGAAACTGGAGAAAAAGTGCCTTTTTCTGTAGAAAAAATATCATTAACTGAACATAAAACAAGTGTGTCCATCCACTGTCATTGATCCAACTCCATGGGTTTTACTGGTGAATCAATGTTGTAGAAGATTACGGTGTTTCCATGGTAACTACAGAACCTCTGAACGTCCAAATGGGTCATATCTGATGACCATGAAAAGACGACAAGCTGTATTTTACACCAATTATTTACATGGATTGATAGGATTAGCGGATGAACGGGTATTAAACAGTTTATTCCAGTTGATGCTTTTGGTCGGTGATGGATGTTTGGGTCTTCATGGGTTAAAAAGTATGCATTTTCATCTTTTCGCATGTTATTCAACGCCATTTGATGTGTCAATGTACGCCAAGATCTCTGGTTTCCGCTAACCCTGACCCTAATTGCTAATTGCGTGGTATTTGATGCGGTATAAACATACACGCGGAAAGCTAATCGTATTATCTTTACGCAGTTTGTGATATTACTGTCATATCAGTACTTGGACTCTTGTATGTTTTGTCTGTCTTGTGTGTCATTTCCTGTTTTATTTTGTTAATCCTCCTCTTGTGTCATGTCTGGTGTCTTTGCTTCCTCTCCCTGATTGTTTCACCTGTGTTGATTACCTGTCTCCGCCCTGATTTGTTCCACCTGTGTCTCATTGTCTTCCCTCCCTTCTGTGTATATAAGCCCTGTGTTTTCCCCTGTCCTGTGCCAGTTCGTATTCCTTCCTTGTGTTGTGTATACTTACCAGCGATTCTCTGAACCTGTTCGTCTGCCTGTCTGTTCGTTCCTGACCCGGTTTGTTCCCCGACTTCTGAGCCTGCCTGATCCCTGTCTGTACCTCTGCCTGATTCTGCCTCACTGGTTTTCGACTTTTGCCTGGACTCACGGTTAGTGCTTTGCTTTATCCCCATGTACCGTTGCCTGTTTTCTGGATCCTCTGTGTATGACCTGGTCTGTCCCCTGACTCTCCTCTGTTTCCTCCTAGTCGGGTTACCCTCGTGTGTTCCCGACCTGGGCAGAGAGTTTCCCTTGCTGGTCTCGGGCGCCGTGACGAATTCACACAGTCTGACCTGCGAAGACTCCTTAACGAAACCTTTTTGTGAACTGTTAATTTTGTCCGTGTTTAATAAACACTCCTTAACTTTATTCCTGTCTGTTGGTTGTGCATTTGGGTCCAAGACTTGTGTCACTGGTTCTAACAATTACGTTGAAAAAAAACAGAGAAACTGAAGAAAAAGTGACTTTTTCCGTAGCAAAAATATCATTAACTGAACATAAAACACGCATCTCCATTTACTGTCATTGATCCAACTCCATGGGTTTTACTGGTGAATCAATGTTGTAGAAGATGACGGTGTTTCCATGATAACTACAGAACCTCTTAATGTCCAAATGTTACATACCTGATGACCATGAGAATGATGACAAACTGAATTTTACACCAATTATTTACTTGTATTGATAGAATTAGTGGATCGACAGGTATTAAACAGTTTATACCAGTTAATGCTTTTAGTCGGTGATGGACGTTTGGGTCTTCATGGGTTAAAAAGTACGCATTTTCATTTTTTCGCATGTTATTCAACACGATTTGATCACGTGTCAATGTACGCCAAGATCTCCGATTTACATATCCGTAACCGCTAACCCTAACCTTAACTGCTAATCGCGGGGTATTTGACGCGGCGTGAACATACACGCAGAAAGCTAATAATGCGTACAGATATCACGCCAATTAAAAGTAGCGTGATATCTGCACGCAAATCATGATATTACGTTGAAAAAAAAAAAAAAAACAGAGAAACTGAGGAAAAAGTGACTTTTTCTGTAGAAAAAATATTAACTGATCATAAAACACTCATCTCCATCCACTGTCATTGATCAAACTCCATGGGTTTTACTGGTGAATCAATGTTGTAGAAGATGACAGTGTTTCCATGGTAACTATGGAGCCTCTGAACGTCCCAATGGGTCATATCTGATGACCATGAAAAAATGAAAAACTGTATTTAACACCAATTATTTACATGGATTGATAGGATTAGTGAATCAACAGGTATTAAACAGTCTATACCAGTTGATGCTTTGGGCTGGTGATGGACATTTGGGTCTTAACGGGTTAAAAAGTTAATTATTTGTTGCATTTGTCCCATGGCGGCTCTTACATACTGTACATGAACCGTAAACCCATTCACAGCCCCTTCCCTCCCTAGATCTGTCTCCTTTACGAGCAGATGGAAAATCATCCATCTTTCCAGACTGACAGGGTAATTCCATCATTTTCCTTCTTCTTTTTGAAAATCTGGAAACTCTGAAATTATGACTGGGAGAAGACCCAAGACGGTACAATTATACTCCACGTAAGCGAGATAAGATCTTTGTAAAAACTCAAATAAACAGACAATTTCAAACAAATGGTTTTGGATTGGATTTCATGTATTTTCTGGCCTACTTACAGTGGCTTCTTTAGCAGCCAAGGTGAGCTCTATTTGCTTTAAAAAGAACAGGACGGAGAAACAGCACACTATCCAGTTTAACTCCTGATAGAGTTCAATAGTAAGTAATAGATGAATCACTCTGCACTGGATGTAAGAGTGTTTTGTGCTGAAGGTGCAGACAACCTAGGTATTGATTTCCAGTAAAAACACCTACTTTTTCCACAGTATTGCCAATAGAACATTGCAGCGCTGGACTCTAAGATAGTAAAGTCAAGTAGAAATACATCAGCAGTAACAGCTGTAGGTTGGATTCTCTGTGGTATATTTTATATTCCTGACAAAGGCCTCATGTTCCTTCCAAAAAATGCCACATGGTACCTGAATATTGTGTCTGCCAGGTGGTAGATTACCCTCAATCTCTCTTGAGACTTTTTCCCCAAATGCCAACTTTTTCAAAAGAAATGCATTTTTCACTTGGACTACGATCAAACATACTGTTCCTGAGTCTGTTTTTTGTTTTGTTTTTTTCCATGTTTGGTATTAGCCTTGATGCAGTGGTACATTTTCCTCTCTGCTAAGGACATTGTACAAATGTTTAAACTGACATGTAACAGAAAACACAAAAAGTTAAACTACTGAACATGTCAGTAACAGTAAATCTCAAAAACCACAATTAATTTAGGTTAATGAATTTACTGCGCCAGATATCTTTATATTTTATACACCGGGTAACTATTTTCGCTTTGCTCTGTGTTACGCTCGGTCTAGGGGTTGCCGAGACACAACATGACATGAGACTTCCCTCCCTCCATGTCCCTTAACAAACAGGAGCAAATTAACAAAATGACCAGCAACCACGGCACTGTAATATGAAATATTTATTTACAAAAAAAGAAAAATTAAATCAGGTAAAGGAATCATAATATTCTACAAGCACAAATGAAGGAAACCAAAATACACCAATCTTACCTAACAAAACTTAAAGAAAAAGATTCCCTCCTTGTATAGTTGGTTTTACAAAGTTCTAACAAAAATCACAAAAGGCTGGTCTGCACAGAGGGGGAGATGGAATGAGAGGAGTCTCTCTTGAAGGAATGAAGATCTGGCCTTTAAATTTCCCGGCTTATCTCCGAAGCACCAATCAGCTGCAGCTAGCAGAGCAACAGCACACCTGCAGCTCATCCTCCATTATCCATTATCTGTTGGAGGGAAAAAAAAAACAGAACACACCCACACACAAGGAAGAGAACAGAAAAACTGCAAAGATACAACAGAACCAATGACACAGTCCATTACAGAATAAAAAAAAAACTAACCCTTAACACTGACTTAAACTGCCCATGCGAAACACATGACCACCAGTGTTTCTCCACCTTACACCAATACTTCCGTAAAAACGGCTGTCCGGTTAAATCCGGGCTGCCCCAAAGGGGGGGTTGCGTAATTTAAATTAAGAGTGTATTCACACCTACCCCGTTTGGTCCGTTTAAAAAAGACCAGAGTTCGTTTCCCCAGAAGGTCTGGACTTTTTTTTAGGTGTAAATACAAACATGTGAACTCTGATTCGAACCAAACAAGTGGACCCTGGGGTGGTTCACTTCTGGTGTGAATATAACCGACCTCGAACTGAACCAAACCAAGGAATCTTGCGCCTTTTTGTGCTTGATGAGCCACCGTAGCCGCTGGAAGTAGCCGAGGTCTACGGGTGTTCAGAGCTAACAGAAGCAGCAATGAGCTGTGGACAGACGTGGAGCAACGAGGAAATTGAATGTGCCATTGACATTTGGTCAGATGCCCGTATTATGAAACTGACTCCGACTGAGCATTTCTTGAGTGCTAACATTATTTTCGTAAATTTGTGTCTATAAAAATACAATTTATAAAATGATAACTGTATGTAGGAGCATCACGTCTATTTTCATCAACACCGGCTGTCTCTGACTCACCCCACTCCCGACTTCTCTGTCCAATGCTAGCGCAGTTCGTCACATGCGTGCTTGTGTTCACGCCTTTTGGTCCACTTGCAAAAAGTGCAATGTGAATGCGATCCGACCCAAATGAAAAAAATAAAGTCCGCATTTGATCCGAATCAAATAAGCAGACCAAAGGACTTTTCAGGTGTGAATACACCCTAACTCACCAGTTATGTTTCAGATGGAAAAACCAAACCAGGAGAAATGAAGAATTCACCAAAAAAGAAGGGTTGAGGTTTTAAAAAGTTAAGTCAAAACTTGATTTATTGCTTCAGGCAAAATAGAAAAAGTACAAAAAAAAAAAAAAGGTCAGTTATCAATTAGTCTAGCATCAAACACACTATTCATCTCTGACTTTGTCTCATTTACATGAAAATCTTCTTCATCACAGTTTTGTCTTCAGTCACTTGGAAGACTTCCATATTTGGTTCATAATCTCAACATTCACATATGATTGGTTTGACAGTTGTTGCTGAGTAAAACAGGTCACAGCTTACATCAATAATTCCACATAAGCTAATTCTAAGAAAAAACACATTTGAAAGTTCACCTGAGTTAATCACACCTTGGTTTGACATTTGCACCAACAGTTTAGCTTACACTGCATAGTTAAACCACAAAGAGTTTCCATAAGTACGTCTAGTTCTAACACTTGCGCAATTCTTGACCACAGAAAGTCCCTAAGTTCATAATCAAGATTAACTCAGCTCGCTTTTGCCACAAAGTTGCAAGATACGATCTTTTTCTTAGAATCTAACCTTTTCTCCAAGTTTAGCACACACGAACCTGAAACAACCCTGATGTATGATGGTTATCTGACATTTTAAAGCAAGATTCAAAGTCACACATCCAACTTCCATTTAACGTAAGATATGTCTCACAAAACAGTTACAAGTTGGGTCTTTCCATGAAACTGGGTTTATTTTGGTATCTGGCACCTGGCCAGGTTTTTAGACCCAATAAAAATGATACAGAAAAATGAATTCATGCGTTTATGCGTTTTTACTGTAACTTCGTACTCGCAGTGTCCTAAAAGTTCACGAAAAAGTTTTCAACTGGTTCAGAACGCAGCAGCAACACTATTATCAGGGACTAATAGAAGAGAACACATCACCCCTGTACTCCAAGCACTTCACTGGCTTCCAGTCAAGTTTAGAATTAAATTTAAAATCCTCCCTCTTCCATATAAGACCCTTAATGGTATGGGCCCTTCTTATCTCAAAGATCTTCTGGTGTGGTACCATCCCAACAGGACACTTTGCTCTCAGAATGCAGGTCTAGTGGTAGTTCCCAGGGTCTCTAATACTGCATTTCCACTACGTGGTACCGGCTCCACTCAACTTGACTCGGCCGTTTTGCATTTCCATTACGAAAAAGGACCTGGAATCTGGTACCTGGTACTAGTTTTTTGGTATCACCTCCGCAGAGGTTCCAAGATTGGCGAACAGATACTAAAATGTGACGTGTAAACACTGCAGACCACTGAATAGTCAGAGAATTGTCTGTGTACCCGCCGTTTTACAAAAAACAGATGTGGAAGTTGACAGTAAAGATATCGGTAGGTTAATCCACATGATGACAGCCCGCAAAACTACACCATGGTTTGTCAAGGAGGTTCAGATGTAAAAATTCAGCATGAGCTTGACGAGACAACACGCAACAAGCGAGTTTATCAGCAACTCTCTGAGCAGACGACAGGGAAGTAACGCACCGGATCGCTATGACGTCCAGGTACTCTAAAGTCGGTTGTATCTTGTGGTGAAAATGATCTCCAGGAACAGGACCTGGTACCCGAGTCGAGTCGAGTTAAGACGAGCCAGCTCTACATCGTGGAAACGCAGCATAAAGGTACAGTAGGAGCTAGAGCCTTTAGTTCCCAAGCTCCTGTCTAATGGAATCAGCTTCAGCTAATATTTAACAGGCCGACACAGTCTGTACACTTAAGATTAGACTGAAAACATTCCTCTTTGAAAAGCCTTATGGTCAGGCTAGTTAAAAACAGACTGAACCCCACAGTTCAGTCTACACTGCCCCAGGAGCTATAATGCTGGGGAAAGTACAGCGCACTGAGTCCTATCACCTGTTTCTGATACTACAGACCACTTTTGTCTGTACTTATTATTTCCAATATTTAGTTTACTTAGTCTGGTCATCACTCTTCACCTGGGGCCTCATGTACAAAGACTTGCATGGATTTCATACTGAAACCTGGAGTACGCCCAAATCCAGAAAAGTCTGTTCGCACAAAAAAATCCAGATGAAGAAAACTGTACGTACGCCCGAATCCAAGCACACTTCCTTCGTACATCCCAATCAGTGTGGAATTGAGCGTATATGTTGGAGTACCTGGCTCCTCCCTCTCCACGCCCATATTTAAATATGCAAAACAGTATAAACGGGGTCTGCCGGCGGGATTCCCCTCTCTGCATGATCAGACGATGACGTCAAGGTGGAGGCAAAGCGGAGGCCATGTTGAGCCGCATTATGTCATAAATTTCCATTATGTAATAAAAGTTCAAAATGTAATAAGAATGTCACGTCATCTTGTAATAAAGCCGCATTATGTAACAAACTGACGCATTTTGTAATAAAATACCTCAGTGCATTATACAGTAATTTTTTTCACATTATGTAGGAAGTTATTACAATTTGAGAAATTTATTACAAAATGCACTTGACACATTTTTATTAAAAAAAAAAAAAAAAATGTAATAACATGGTTCATTTTGTAATAACAATCCAAATTAATATAATTTCAGAGCAATTTAGAAGAAATTAGTCACAGGAGCTACAGGTAATGGAATCAGAACTTTAACCACACAGTTTAAAGATTAATTTAGCACATTACATTTTCCTGAAAATAAAAATGTGTCAAGTGTATTTTGTAATAAATTTCTCAAATTGTAATAACTTACTACATAATGCGAAAAAATTGACTACATAATGCACTGAGGTAGTTTATTACAAAATGCGTCAGTTTATTACATAATGCGGCTTTATTACAAGATGACGTGACATTCTTATTACATTTTGAAATTTTATTACATAATGGGAATTTATTACATAATGCGGCTCAAAAAGGCCAAATCAGGTGGAAGGAGAAAGGAGGACGAACTCAGCCCTTTTGAACAGAGAGTCGCCGCTATTGTGAGTGACACTAGCGTCACAGGGGCGACTCGAATCATTCATTCATTCATTCATTCATTCATTCATTATCTGAACCCACTTTATCCTCACTAGGGTCACGGGGGTCGCTTGGAGCCTATCCCAGCTACATAGGGGCGAAGGCGGGGTACACCCTGGACAAGTTGCCAGTTCATCGCAGGGCTGAACACATAGAGACAAACAATCACTCTCACATTCACACCTATGGGCAATTTAGATTAACCAATTAACCTATCAGTGCATGTCTTTGGATGGTGGGAGGAAGCCGGAGTACCCGGAGAGAACCCACGCAGACACGAGGAGAACATGCAAACTCCACACAGAAAGGTCCCATCCCCAGTTGACTGGTGTTGGAATCGAACCAAGGACCTTCTTGCTGTGAGGCACGAGTGCTAACCACTGCACCACCGTGTTGCCCTGACTCGAATCATCCCCAAGGTAAATACAGGGTGACCCAAAAAAACGGGAATTTTTGAAGTGCGTATTGGCAGACATGAGCAAGTGGCAGCACCGTGAGACAGTGACCTTGAGCAAGTAAACACACCCCCATTTTAGTAACCATTGGCGGCTGTGCGAGAATTGTTCGGTAACCGTATGATCTCAAGATTCGGTAACGTTCCCTGGCCCCCTAGATCGCCAGATTTGTCCGTTTGTGATTTTTTCTTGTGAGGCTATCTCAAGAGTAAAGTGTACACGACTCGACCAAGAACTCTGGATGAGTTAAAACAGAGAATTCAGGATGAAATTCACAGTATCCCAGCTGAGATGTTGCAGCGGTCAATGAGGAATCTCAACAGTAGATTTCAAGAATGCATTCGTACAGGAAGTAATAAAAAAAAAAAAAAGAAAAAAAAAAGAAAATTCCATCATTGTTTCTTAAATGGCATGTTTTAAGGTTTCCATTACTATGAATAAAATATTTTTCTTCCATCACTCTTGGTTTTATTGGATTGTTAAAAAGTTCCTGTTTTTTTTTGTGTCACCCTGTATATATTTAGTATTTGTGTAACTCACACATTTGTTCATTCTACAGGTCATACAATAGTCTGATCACAGCCAAACAAGATAAAGGTTCATGCATAATCATGTCAGGATATCAAAGAGGAAATCAAAGACTTTGACTTGTGTTTAATCACTCAATTTATTATTTCCCAAAAGACAATGAGACAGAAGACAGTGAGACGCAGTCATTAATATTACATTAAATTCATTTATCAATAAGTGAATTCTGTGTCCTTGTCTCTTCATGTGGTTGAAATCACATCCTATTCGGATGGCAGGATTGGCATTGATGGGTCCAGAGTCTGGTTCTGGTGGAGGGGGGGGTGTGCTGCTCTGGCAGTAGGATGACGTGTTGGTGTGTTCATTATTTAAGTGTGTGTCTCTGATTTGCACATCAATCGGAGGAATGACCTTTGTCACATTATTAACAGTTTCCCAGTATTGCCAATGGTTCAAAAGCGCTAGAAACGTGCGTACGCTGGCTATGAAGTTGGCGTGGAGGACCGCACATTTCCACGATCATTTCACTCTTTGTACATCTGAATATGAGCGTGGTAAAGGGCGTACGTCACGTTTTTGGGTGTACGCAATCTTTGCACATGAGGTCCCTGGAGTCCCTTTTGCCCACTCCCCTCTGGAGGAGTGGCTACTGTTTCAGTTGTAGCCACCTGGGTCCCAATGAAGACAGGATCTGAGATGGACCCCCTCATGTGTCCCTACCCTACTGCATCTTTACAGACTGGAACTACATCTGTAAATGGACGTCCATCAGTCCTGGTTTCATCTATAGCCTGTCCGTCCATGGGAGTGGATCTCTCCTTCACTGTGGTTCTCCCTGAGGTTTCTCTTTTCCCACTGGGTTTTTGGAGTTTTTCCTTGCCGAAAAGGAGGTTCTAAGGACAGGGGATGCCTGGGACATTAATCCGTTTCCTTCATTTGCTGTATATTTGACTGTTGTTTGTTTTCATATCCAACTAACTCTGTAAAACCCTGTGAGGTAACCTTGTTATGATATAGGGCTCTACAAATAAAACTGAATTGTATTGAATCAAATAATAAGTAAAATGTAGATATATCCCCCCCCCCCCCAGCATGTACCTAATGATGACCTCAGACAAAATGAAAAAAAAAAAAAATATATATATATGCTCTGGCTCTGAGCCATCCCAAAATTTATGAAATATTGGGGCCAATGATAGGACCAAAACTGGGACATGAAAAGGTACCTATAGGTGTCAGTGCATTTGATCTGAAAACATGGCTGTAAATGGTCTTGTATACCGCTGTAAATAAACACACTGTTAAATTTGTTGATCCTAGAATTTTTTTTCTAAACCAGACTCAGTCTCATTCCAGGTTTTGTGTGTAACCCATCATGTCCACTTACGTTACATGCAGAACCTGCCCATTTAAACACATGTCAATCAAATCATGTCAATCAAAACATGTACATTTTGTGAAACACTGCCTTGTATATTTACTTCGATTCCCAAAATGTACCTGTGAGAAAATAAAAAATATCTATCCATCCATCCATCCATCCATCCATTCTCTTCCGCTTTATTCGGGGCTGGGTTGCGAGGGTAACAGTCTAAGCAGGGATGCCCAGACTTCCCTCTCCCCAGACACCTCCTCCAGCTCTTCCGGGGGGACCCCGATGCGTTCCCAGGCCAGCCGAGAGACATAGTCTCTCCAGCGTGTCCTAGGTTTTCCCCGAGGTCTCCTCCCGGTGGGACATGCCCGGAACACCTCCCCAGGGAGGCGTCCAGGAGGCATCCGAAACAGATGCCCGAGCCACCTCAGCTGGCCCGTCTCGACGCGGAGGAGCAGCGGCTCTACTCCGAGCTCCTCCCTGGTGGCTGAGCTCCTCACCCTATCCCTAAGGGTGCACCCAGCCACCCTGCGGAGGAAACTCATTTCGACCGCTTATATCCGGGATCTTGTCCTTTCGGTCATGACCCAAAGCTCATGACCATAGGTGAGGGTAGGAACGTAGACTGACCGGTAAATCGAGAGCTTCACCTTTCGGCTCAGCTCCTTCTTCACCACAACAGACCGATACAGCGACTGCATCACTGCAGACGCTGCACCGATCCATCTGTCAATCTCACGTTCCATCCTTCCCTCACTCGTGAACAAGACCCCAAGATACTTGAACTCCTCCACTTGGGGCAAAGACTCCCCATCCACCCAGAGAGGGCAAACCACCTTTTTATTATTTATTTATTTACTATTATTATGTATTATATTTATTTATTATTATTATATATTATATTATAGACAATTCCACGATCTCTCTGCTTTGTCGGATCGTTGATACGTTCTAATCCTTCATGATCTAATATCGTCATCATATCGTACACCCCTAGGTATTACTAATGTTGACATTGAGAAAAGTAGTTGTTGTAAATGTCGATAGCTTTTCATCAACTCAAGCTGTCGCCATTTCTGGAAATGACTGTCTTCAAATTTCAACCGCTTCCAACCATTTGAGTTTGCATATGTAAGCTCCCAGAGGACAAACAGATATATAGACATAATGAATGCAGAGGATGGACAGATCACTCTATCTGTAAATGTTTGTGTATTTAGTAAAGCGTATAGAAGAGCCTTTAATCCTGCTCAGAAGTAGAAGCTGATTGCTACTGTCATCACACTTCAGTCTGATTGTTCTGCTTTGCTGAGCCTTGGTACCTCTTGTTTTATGATAAATACTTCAAAACTGAAGACGGACGGTGTCGCTTGGGAAAACACTGAGAATGTGAAACAGACTGATAAGCTTATTGAGTTGTAATTTCTGTCATTCTGCTCCGTTCATTCCTCTGCAGGTTCACTCCGTCCATCCTCATGCCACACCCAGCTGGTTTCACCTTTTCCTGGTGACTGTTCACTATAAGGCTGGCTAGAAAGTCGACACGTGCGACGCATTTCTTTTCATAGTTAATACACTGAACATAAGCTAGCTGGGTGATGCGTAAAATGCAATACATCACTAGGGCAATAGGGGGCAGCTCTGAGTCCGGTACAGTCCAGGTGTCGAACCGGGTGATATTCAGATCGACATGGCTACTGAAAAAGAGTGTACAGAGCAGGGGTGTCAAACTCATTTTAGTTCAGGGGCCATATTAAGCCAAATTTGATCTGAAGTGGGCCGGACCAGTGAAATAATAACAGAATAATATATAAATAATGTAAACTCCAAAATTTCCTCTGTGTTTTACAATGAAAAAAGTCAAATTATGCGATGAAAATATTTACATCTGCCAACTATCCTTTAAAACAGTGCTTCTCAAACTGTGGGGCGGGCCCCCCCCGGGGGGGCGTGAAGGCTTTCCGGGGGGCGCATAGGATCATTCCTAGGTGTTTTGTTTTTTTTCTTCAGGTTCGAACATGTAGCAGGTGGAGCTAATGTTTTAGCATTGGAGCACCCTGGACTCATTTTAGGGATGTACAACAAACAAATCTACTGCCATGGTGATCTGTCACTAGACTAGACCAAGAGTTTAGGTTTGGAGAATGGACAAGGATTGGACTGGAAAAGAAAAATGTGCAATGTTTCTGTTTTTGCACAGTTTGTACAGATTGCACTTTAATGTTCTGAGATGTGCAATGGAAACAGGCTCATTGCAGCCACTGATATTGTTAAAATGTTCATCTTTGTTACCAAAATTTGGTTGTTGTTCTACAAAAAAATTTACCTTATTGTCATAGTTGTAAGATAATTACACATTTCCTATTTTTAATTGTAAAAATAATGTCTCAGGGAGCAATTTTGTTGAGGTCATTTATATTGTTCAATCAAAAATTGAAGTTATTTTTAATTCGCACAACAAATTATTCAAGGAAAAGCAAAAAGTATTCTAACGATATTGATGTTTCTTTCAATAATAGTTATAATTGCACCACAGGTACAATGTTGTTGGGGTTGAGGGGGGCTTGGAGATTTTTCGTGCTCCAAAGGGGGGCCCGACAGAAAAAGATGGAGAACCACTGCTTTAAAACAATGTGAATAACATGAACAAACTGAAATTTTTAAAGAAAACGAAGTGCAATTTTAGCAACATTCTGTCTCGGTTTATCATTTAAACATGTAAATTACAACATACAGATCACAGCGGATCAACAAACACACAAAACATTTAATAACAGGCAGGATATTGTTAAATTACACTCAGGCATTTCAAAATGTTCATATTTGTTGAGGTTTTTTGTGTATTTGCGAAATGTTAGTTTGTTTTAGTGTAAATACAGTAAAATGACATAAAAATGTTAACATTTACTAAAAGAAAAATTTGGAGTTGTGAGTATTTATAGGTTATTCCGACAGTATTTGACTGATCCAACCCACTGCAGATTAAATTGGTCTGTATCTGGAACCTGAACTAAAATGATTAATGTCTTCAGTGTAATTTTTCCATTTCACAAGTTCATCCCAGGGGCCAGAATGGACCCTTTGGTGGGCCAGATTTGGCCCCCGGGCCACATGTTTGACACCTGTGGTATAGAGGGTATGCACGTGACGTCACCGCGGTTCCGCCCACTGAGTGGCAGAAAGAGGGAGATGAGTAGCAGCATTGGCTTCAATACTGTCTAAACTGAAGAACAATATTTAATAAAAAATGGGGAAGAGCTGTTGTGTGATTGATTGTATGAACAGGTTTGAAACGCAGTCGGAGCTATCGTTTTACAGACACCGAAAGACAAAGAAAAGAGAAGTAGATGAATCCACAAATCCACAAAACCAAACCTAGATTTCCGGATCCCGTTTGGTGTCAGGTAAAATTAATTTATGCTGTATTTTTGGGTAAAATCATACCTTAACCCTCTGGTATCTCGTCCAGCAAGGCCCTTACTAAGCACCAAGTGTGCCAAAAAGGCACACTTGTGGAATAATGTCAAAAAAATTTTCATACATTTTATTTTTAATTCTTTTACACTTTTTTCTATTTCATCAACTTGAGCCATAAATAAAAATACGAAATACTCAATAATTGCCACATTTTTTTTAACCCTTTAAATGCCGTGTTTGTATTGTAAACAAACCATTTTTTTTTGGATGCAAAAAACACAAAATTTTTTTTTTTTTTTTTCAATATACTACATAAAAAGTGGATCACATATTTGATTTTTTCATCCTGGCATATGTCAATGATTAACTCCAACATCGGTTAATTTGCATGATTATTTTTGGCGCAAGGTCAAATGTTCCAAAATACTAGCATCTGTCACCAAGTGTGCGAAAAATGCACGCCTATAAATCAAACTATTAAATATTTTATATTGAGTTATTTTTCTGCTCTAATTTGATTTTATTTTTGTAAATCAAGGTCAGCCCTAATCATACATATCAAATGGAAGAAATAGTGCGTTTTAGGCACAACTGGCAGACAGATGCTAGTCTTGTAATTTTCTTTTGTTTACAATGTGCAAATTTTAGTTGGTGGCCAGAATTTTAAAGATCATGCAAAAATGAACAACTTTTGAATTCTAACCTTATTTAAATTGTGAAAAATAATATGAAGTTTTTTAATACGAAGTGCAAAGTGTGCCTAAAAGGCGCACACGGATACCGGAGGGTTAAATGACATATTGTTTTGGCCAATGTTAACTTCTTAATAAAGCTCATGGGTCATTCGATCCCAAATCAACCAGATTTCAGAAAGTGCCCCACATGACCCCCTCAGAAAATTCTGAAAAAATTCACACTTGTTCACCTACCAGATAAACGAACACATCCAAAATTTTAATGTCATATCTGTAATACTTTAGGAGATACAGCCCTTGGAAAATTGATGTTTTTTTTGTTTTTTTTTAATTTTGTAAATTTGCATTTCAGCCAACTTTGAGGAGCTCTATCTCCTTAGGTATTCCATCCACACTGCTGAAACTTACTGTCTGGGGTGAAATCCCCCTGAAAATACCATATTTTGCATTAAAATAATTGTAGGTGCCTTCATGTTTGGTCCATGAGGCCTTGAAATCAGGCCAAAAGGCTAATTCTTCCAAATGTCCTCCCTCTTTAGGCTTGCACTGTGCCATAATGGATGAATATAGAGACCAAATTTTTTTTGCATGGATTCTTATGGTCAAGATGCAACAATAAACTGCAAAAAGACGACATTTCCATGAAAAGTGTTGCTGTGAGGCGATGAATAAAATGGGTCGATTTCCGTTTTTTTTACAAAAATACTCTTTATTTGAACACCCAAATTACCATGTGGCAAGTAAATGAAAATTTTGTATTTTTTACCTTGTCTTCATAAATGTTTCAAGATGTTGTGCACAAAATTTTAGCTTTGGGATAGAACTGGTTTTATTTTTATTATTGTTTTTTACTGCATGACTATATTTTCTTCAAATTGTATACAAACGTAGGTGTAAATGGCATTTTTAACAGTATAATGGCATTGATTACACTGGGTTACAAAAAAATGTTTTTTGCAAGTTGTCTAGGCTTTTTCAACTGAATTAGGACCATTTTGCACCGCTAAATCCAAAAATGAAATCTGTTTTTTCTCAATCAGATCAGTTTTTTTTTTGCTAATTTGACTTTGAAAAAATTGATCTTCTCACAAAATATAATAATTAATACCAAAATAAGATTGGTAAGCACACTTTATGAAACCTGTGACTTGATTCCTGTTAGGTACAATGGTGTATTCACCGCAGATGTAGCAGAATACGTCAGGCTTATTTTTGCAAGATCTTCTAGTCGAAGCCATTTCATTCACCTGTAATATTAAAAAAAAAAAGCATTAATCATAAATTGGCAAAAGTAAAATCTTCAGAACTCGTTTATTGCAAGAAATATGAAAGAATTTTGTATCATATGATGTGAAAATGCCCATAAATGTAAGCAAAAATGTGAAAAAGCCAATATGTAGCATAGTTCAGAAAGTTGACCTGATTGAGCAAAATTAATGTGATTTTTGGATTCAGCACACCAAAATTATCCTAAATCAGCTCAAAAAACTTAATAAATTTGTTGTTGACCAGTGTTATTGCACAAGTTATGGTAATACTTGAGATATTTAAACTAGGGTGTGGAACTGCATGATGGTTCAGATAGAATAATTATAGATTTCCCAGAACTGGCTCAGGTTGATGCCTGTAGTAGAGACTTCTGGGAAATTGGATGGAGCTGGGTAGTTGACCCAATTTCACCAGGGTCAATGACATAAATGTAGCTAACATTTCCCAGAATTTTTTATGATACCGGCCAGCCTAATTTTGGGAATTCTATTCATAATCCTGGAGGAAAAATGTGTTGTTGAATTGATCTTAAAGGATGAGTGTCAAAGAAAGATTAGGTTGACAATGAAACGGCCCTAACTACTCAGACAATCATCGTTGGTATCAGAACCAGGCCTTCAGTGCTCACCTCTGTTTTACTACAGGGTGGGGAAGCAAAATTTACAATGACCATTTAGTTGTTTTTTCTCAGCAGGCACTACGTCAATTGTTTTGAAACCAAACATATATTGATGTCATAATCATACCTAACACTATTATCCATACCTTTTCCGAAATTTTTGCCCATATGAGTAATCAGGAAAGCAAACGTCAAAGAGTGTGTGATTTGCTGAATGCACTCGTCACACCAAAGGAGATTTCAAAAATAGTTGGAGTGTCCATAAAGACTGTTTATAATGGAAAGAAGAGAATGACTATGAGCAAAACTATTACGAGAAAGTCTGGAAGATACTATTAAAGAAGAATGGGAGAAGTTGTCACGCGAATATTTGAGGAACACTTGCACAAGTTTCAGGAAGCGTGTGAAGGCAGTTATTGAGAAAGAAGGAGGACACAGAATAAAAACATTTTCTATTATGTACATTTTCTTGTGGCAAATAAATTCTCATGACTTTCAATAAACTAATTGGTCATACACTGTCTTTCAATCCCTGCCTCAAAATATTGTAAATTTTGCTTCCCCACCCTGTATATATGTATATATTTACACACACACACATTCAGAACTATGTATCAGGGTTCCTTGCAAGTTAAATGTTACTTTTTAAGACCTATTTAAGACTACTTAGAACAGAATTTAGTGCCCATTTCATGCTCATACTGGCAAAAATTGTTGACTCTTAGAATTTAGGACAATGTATGTAAATGTAGTCATATCTGACCGGGAACTGCAGAGTTAGTGGTAGCTGGTTCTCATTTTCAATATAAATTGTTGGATTGGAACAGGTGGAGTCGACTAATGTTACTTTCTTTACAGTTTGGACATTTTCCAGACACATGTAAACACAATACAGCCAACAAGTTTATGGCAACATAACTTAATACATACCATATCAAATTTCCTACCTCTTAAAGACTTTAAGGTATTAAAGACTTTTAAGACCCCTCAGGAACCCTGATGTATAAATGTTTATATATTTAGAGCTTTATATATGTACATACTCTGTCTTTTTTTGTTGTATTGATAATTTCTTTCCTGCTAAAGAAGAGAATGACTATGAGCAAAACTATTACGAGAAAGTCTGGAAGTGGAGGAAGCAACAAAAAACGTACCAAAGCTTTTATTAAAGCTCTCAAATCCAAAATCCTAAAGGATCCAACCAAATCCATGAGAAAAATGGCAATTGATCTTGAGGTAGACAACAAGAGCGTTAGAAATGCAGTAAAATATGATTTGAAGTTCAAATCTTACACAAGAACACCAAAACACTTGTTGACAACAGAAACAAATCCAACTTTAGCAATTTTTGGGAATCATGTTTATGGCCGCCTTCTAGCCCAGATCTAAACCCTCTGGATTCTGCAATTTGGGGCGTTTTAGAACATGCGACCAATAGAACATCACACAGCAATGTCCACTTTCTTAAAGATACTATTAAAGAAGAATGGGAGAAGTTGTCACCCCAATATTTGAGGAACACTTGCGCAAGTTTCAGGAAGTGTGTGAAGGCAGTTATTGAGAAAGAAGGAGGACACATAGAATAAACACATTTTCTATTACGTACATTTTCTTGTGGCAAATAAATTCTCATGACTTTCAATAAACTAATTGGTCATACACTGTTTTTCAATCCCTGCCTCAAAATATTGTAAATTTTGCTTCCCCACCCTGTACATTTTATTTGCTCCAATAACTGTTCAGTGTCTAAATGCATAGAGAATTTAACCCTTTCATGCATACTGGTCACTACAGTGGACAGCTACTCTACAGCTGTTCTCTTGTATATTCATGGATTTTGTTGTTCTTTTCGTTGTTGTTTGTTTGTTTGTTTGTTTGATTGTTTACACATATCTTTATTAAAGTTTTAAGACACTACATATCTTTTCTGACATGAATTGGTAACATTATTTAAATCTCTCCTGAGCATAAACCCCAAGAAACACAAAGCCCTCCCCATAGTTTTCACACAATTTATCAGTAAATACATGTTTCTGTTCGTCAAAAATTAAACGTATGGTGTTCAGCTGAGTGGACATTTTTGCAACTTCATGAAAAATAGGTTCACTGTCTTTCAATCCCTGCCTCAAAATATTGTAAATTTTGCTTCCCCACCCTGTAGACCTTCAGTTTGACTTACGACCGGCTTCGTTCTTGACCCATTTCCTTCCGTTCTGAGAGGACACTGCAGAGTAATCCACCACTATGAGATCCTGCCTCTCTGAGCTCCTTTTTCCACGGTGTTTGTGTTCTGCTGATCCGCTTACATGTGCACCGACCTCCAGCCTGGCCTCTTTCTTTTGTATTTCCTCCACTTTGTCGCTCATCTGTGTAGTGACACAAACCTGCCTCCTTGATAAGACACCTGCCATTCCTTCACACAGTAACTTTGTTTGACTACCCTCCCCATTTGAGCGCTGATGTCCTGCCCATTCAAGCTGTCCTCAGTCCTACTACTTACCCGACAGGGCCTGTCCCAATCCTCTACTTCAGGGGTCACCAATCCTGGTCCTCGAGGGCCGGTATCCTGCGTGTTTTAGATGTTTCCCTCTTCCAGCACAGGTGACAGTCATTATCAGGCTTCTGCAGAACTTGATGATAGGCTTATAATTTGAATCAGGTGTGTTGAAAGAGGGATACATCGAAAACATGCAGGATTCCGGCCCTCGAGGACTAGGATTGGTGACCCCTGCTCTACTTCATGGTGACATTTTTGGAACTCCATGAAAAATAGGTTCGTAAGAAAATTTTCAACCGCACTGTTTTTTTTCATGCCTAAAGAGGAATAAAAACACTCAAGAAATAAATGTTGATTAAGGTTTTCATAATTCATGCATGAAAGGGTTAAAACTAAGAATTAGGGGTGTGCCAAATAATTCAGAAAAAAAATTGTGATTCTCATTTACTACGATTCAAAAATAAAACAAATCCACCGGCAGTCTGCATGCCAATAGCAGGATTAGCGGCTAGCACGATTAGTGGCTAGGGTTAGCGATAAGTGCGATTAGCGGCTAGCATAATTAGCAGTTAGTGATTAGCGGCTAGCGCAATTAACGGTTACAGTTAGCGATTAGTGCAATTACCGGCTAGCGCATTGACATACCATCAAATGACGTTAAATAACACACAAAAGGATGAAAATGTGTACGAATGGCACACCAAATGCAATAAACTGGAATCGAATCAAATCATGAGATTGTAAAAGATTCCCACCCCTGCTAAGAATAGTTTAAAAAAATAATAATAACAATAATAATAATAATAGTAATAATAGTAACAGCAATAAATTAGTTAAAAACAAAATGAAAAACCTCAACTGGTACCAACTCTTGAATTGTATTTAGGAGATTTGTTGTCATACTCTACCCAGCATTGCGATTACTGGCTAGCGCATTGACACGTCATCAAATGACATCATTAAATAACATGAAAGTATGAAAATGCATACGTATAGCACATCAAATGCAATAAATTGGCATCACATACAGCGCGATTTCATGATATCAGGCTGTCAGCAGGCATCACCCAGAGCTGAAGGACACGGTGCCGGTCAAAAATAAATTTTGAATTGAATCGTAGCCCCAAAAATCAGAATCAAATCTAATCGTGGGATGGTAAAAGATTCCCACCCCAACTAAGAATAGTTTAAAAAGTAAAATAAATAAGTAAATAAATAAATTAATAAATTAATAATAATAATAATAATAATAATAATAATAATAATAATAATAATAATAATAATCCGGTGTTGATTTACAGCAACTTTTGGAATTAACCACTTCAGAGCTAAATAAAACTAAGTTATGGTTTGACAAAAATAAGTTGTCAATAAATTTGTGTAAAATGAAATTCATGATTTTCTGTAAATGTAAAACAAGTAATGAGGTAAAGGTACAAATAGAGGGTGTAGATATAGAAAGGGTGAATCAAAGCAAGTTTCTTGGAGTGATAATTGATGAGAAAATTTGCTGGAAACCTCACATAAAACACGTACAAAACAAACTATCCAGAAAGATCTCAGTCCTGGCCAGAGCAAAGGGGATATTAGATCGAAAATCACTTCAGATTCTGTATAATTCATTGATCTTACCTTATTTAAGTTACTGTTTGGAGGTATGGGGAATACATATACAAGTTCATTACAAAGACTTTTTCTACTGCAAAAAAGAGCAGTAAGAATCGTTCACAGTGTTGGTATTTCGTTATTTTTTCCGATCTAAAACTTTAAAACTCATTGACCTTGTGGAGTTCAAAACTATTCAAATAATATATAAAGCAAAGAATAATATTCAGGAAATGTTTTGTGAAAGAGAGGGAGTCTGTGATTTAAGGGGAAAATTTAATTTAAAGATTCATAAAGTATGCACTACCTTAAAAAAGTTTCTGTATCACCATCTGTGGAGTAAAATTGTAGAACAAATTGTGTGTGAAGATATTGTTGAGTCTGTTTGTATGACTGTACGACCATGATCAAATTGTTGTGTGTAATTCAGTTACTGCAGTATGTATTTGTTATGGTTCGATGCCAAAATTAGGAAAATACACTGAACAAAAATATAAATGCCCCACTTTTGTTTTTGCTCCCGTTTTTCATGAGCTGAACTCAAAGATCTAAAACTTTTTTCTACGAACACAAAAGGCCTATTTCTCTCAAATATCGTTCATAAATTTGTCTAAATCTGTGTTAGTGAGCACTTCTCCTTTGTCCTTTGCTGAGATAATCCATCCACCTCACAGCTGTGGCATATTAAGATGCTGATTAGACAGCAGGATTATTGCACAGGTGTGATTTAGGCTGGCCACAATAAAAGGCCACTCTAAAATGTGCACTTTTACTGTATTGGGTGGTCCAGGGGGGTCAGAAAACCAGTCAGTATTTGGTGTGACCACCATTTTCCTCGCACAGTCTTCTTCATGAATTCTCTGAAACAGCTTTGGAGATGGCTTATGGTAGAGAAATGAACATTCAATTCACAGGCAGAAGCTCTGGTGGAGATTCCTGAAGTCAGCATGACCATTGCATATTCCCTCAAAACTTGTGACATCTGTGGTATTGTGCTGTGTGATAAAACTGCACATTTTGGAGTGGCCTTTTATTGTGGCCAGCCTAAGGCACACCTGTGCAAAAATCCTGCTGTCTAATCAGCATCTTGATATGCCACACCTGTGAGGTGGATGGATTATCTCAGCAAAGGAGAAGTGTTCACTAACACAAATTTAGACAGATTTGTGAACAATATTTGAGAGAAATAAACCTTGTGTGTACACAGAAAAAGTTTTAGATCTTTGAGTTCAGCTCATGAAAAATGGGAACAAAAACAAAAGTGGGGCATTTATATTTTTGTTCAGTGTAGTATTGTTTGATTGTTGTATCAAGTTAATGATAAAGGTGTAAAACCACTGAGGGGTCGGATTAAATAAGTTTATACTTCTTCCTACGCCTTTTCGACCATGCAGAATTCAGACTTGTACGTGCTTGAAGATAGATTCTGTCCATTTAAATGTTTTATTTTGTTTATTTTGTTTTATTTTGTTTCTTTGCATGTTCGAAATAAACAAACAAACAAACAAATACAGGGTGGGGAAGCAAAATGTACAATATTTTGAGGCAGGGATTGAAAGACAGTATATGACCAATTAGTTTATTGAAAGTCATGAGAATTTATTTGCCACAAGAAAATGTACATAATAGAAAATGTTTTTATTCTATGTGTCCTCCTTCTTTCTCAATAACTGCCTTCACACACTTCATGAAACTTGCGCAAGTGTTCCTCAAATATTGGGGTGACAACTTCTCCCATTCTTCTTTAACAGTATCTTCCAGACTTTCTCGTAATAGTTTTGCTCATAGTCATTCTCTTCTTTCCATTATAAACAGTCTTTATGGACACTCCAACTATTTTTGAAATCTCCTTTGGTGTGACGAGTGCATTCAGCAAATCACACACTCTTTGACGTTTGCTTTCCTGATTACTCATATGGGCAAAAGTTTCTGAAAAGGTATGGATAATAGTGTTAGGTATGATTATGACATCAGTATATGTTTGGTTTTAAAACAATTGACGTAGTGCCTGCTGAGAAAAAACAACTAAATGTTCATTGTAAATTTTGCTTCCCCACCCTTTAAATAATAATAACAGCAATAAATTAGCTAAAAACAAACAAAAACCTCAACTGGTACCAACTCTTGAATTATAATTAGGAGATTTGTTGTCGTACCCTAACCAGCAGACACAAATGAGAGACCATAGATCATAATTACAGTGTTTGTGCTTTAATAACACTGTGGAATGAGAAAAAGAACGGAGTGTTGGCCGTGGTAGAGGTCTACGCTCTCTGTCTGCACTGTCACAGACAGGTGGTATTTTATTGCTCCACAAATTAAACTTCATCAAGAGTTTAATTTGCTGCTCATCCTGTGACACTTGCAGTAAGTCTCCTGCTGATATATTGCCCTTTAATTAAAAATGGGATTCAAGACCGTCAGTGTTGTGGAGCTAGAACGTGACGGATTTGACAGATCTTTAATTTAGGCTAATTAACGGTTTTAGATGGTGAATATTTTAAATGCACTTAATGCTCAGTGTGTGGAAATTGGTTTTAAATGGACTTATTGGATTGTAGGAGTGGGAATGGTTTGGGTTGGACCACCTCTGACTGGCAAACATGTAACCCTTTATTAAGCAAGTGACTATTTTTGGTCATTTCCTTAACTCTTTCAATGCCATGGGCCGATTAAATCGGCTTTACGAATACAACCTTTAAAGTGCCACGGGCCGATCAGATCGGCTTTGGAGAACACGCCATATTTGTGTACAAACAAACCATCCACCCCCATTTCTTTCTCACATTTCGATGACGTTCTTTCAAATCTTCTTGCAAATTACGATCAATAATGAATCGACTGCGTCCGGTGCGTTTTGAATCTAAGTAGCAATCGGTCGGATGTTACAGAGCGGTTTTTGACCAAGGAAGAGCTCGCTTTTCATTTTCTGCTTGGGAAATTTTATGAATGAATTTATGAATGAAATCATATGCAAATTAGATGGCCATTTTGTAGTAATATGGTAAACACAGCGATCTGTCAAAACAGTCCCATCTGCTAGAAAATGACTTCTGATGACGATTCAGACTTTGATTATAAAAACGACGCGAAATACTGAAAAACGGCCAAATTCCGTGGCACTTTTAAGGCTTATTAGCCCCTTAACTGTCTGGCACCGAAAGAGTTAAACATTAAATATGGGGCCAATCCTGTGCCTCAGTCAAGTCCTGAAATATGTTGGTTTTTAGAAACACTATACAGCATGGGTGTCAAACTCATTTCAGTTCAGGGGCCACATGCAGCCTAATATTTTATAAAGTGGGCCGGACCAGTAAAATTATATAAATAATAGGATAACTTATGAATAATGTCAACTCCAAAGTTTTTTTTCTGTTTTTGATTGAAAAAAAGTCAAATTCCATTATGAAAATGTTTACATCTACAAATAGTACTTGAACATAACATGATCAAATATGAACAACCTGCAAATTCTTAAAAAAAAAAAAAAAAATTATAAAAAAGCGCAATTTTAACAATGTTACACCTTAGTTTATGATTTATACATTTGCATTATAACTTACAGATCACAGTGGATCTAGTAACAGGCAGAATATTGGTAAAAATTAGAGTACTGTGAAGACATTTCAGGTTGTTCCCATTTTTTGGAAAAGGCTAGTCTGTAAATGTAAACATTTTTGTGCAATTTTAACTGTTTTAAAACTGAAACAGAGAAAAATTTGTGGTTTTCTTTATTTATAGGTTATTATGTTAGTATTTTACTGGTCTGACCCATTTTAGATTGAATTTACCTAAAATTATTTTACTATCCTTGACTTTTAATAGCTTCAGTGTAATTTCAGTGTTACTTTTGCATTTCACAAATTCATTCCAGGGGCCGGATTGGACCCTTTGGCGGGCCGGTTTTGGTCCCCGGGCCGCATGTTTGACACCTGTGCTATACAGGGATTCACAGAGATTTTATGGACATTTTGAAGCAGAAAATAGTGAATATGAGTGATTTTTGTCAATTTATGACCGTATAGTAGTTGTTTTATTGCATGTGTTTATGTTTTAGCAAGTGCTGCTCAGATGTTTTATGGCAAGAGAAGGGGGATGATGATGTCCAGTAACACACTAAGGTTGAAATTTTGAGTTTCAGAGTATTTCAATGAGTGTTCTATAAAAGGTTAAGGCTTGGTACAATAAAAAAAAAAAAAAAAAAAATGCAGTTACGTTAGACAAGCTTGTTAGGGCTTTCTTAATCTAGGGCAAAACATGTCAGAAAACCCCCCCTGATGTGCAATTTTGTGTATTTTACCAGCGTTATCTACTTGTATTTTATAGTCAATTTTCATACAGTTGAAGAACATTTTATTTTCACATTTAATCCATAAAGACCCAAATATACACCAGTAACCACAAGCATCTACTGATCTAAAATGTTTAATAACCCTAGAGTCACTAATTCTATCAATACATGTAAATAATTGGTGTAAAATGCAGTTTTTCGTCTTTTCATGGTCATCAGATATGACCCATTTGGACGTTCAGAGGCTCTGTTGTTGCCGTGGAAACACTGTCATCTTCTACAGCATTGATTCACAAGTAAAACCCATGGAGTTGGATCAATGACAGTGAACGGAGACAGTTATTTTATGTTCACGTAATGATATATTTTGCTGAAAAAGTGACTTTTTTTCTTCAGTTTTCAGGGTTTTCATATAATAACCATTGAATTTACTCTGTATGTACTCTGTCCCACAAACAGTCTGTGGTTCGCTCCACCATGTCCCAAAAGCGATTCTAATTCACCAACGCCATGATCTGGTTCGATGACCGACTATCCCAGCCGTGGCAGAATTTAACCCTTTCATGCATGAATTATGGGAACCTTAGCCAAGATATTTTTCCTGAGTGCTTTTATTCCTCTATAGGCATGAAAAAAAACAATACGATCGAGTTTTTTTTTTTTTTTTTTTTTTCGGAGTTACAAAAATTTCCACTCAGCTGGAAACCATGCATTTAAATTTTGAAGCAAAGAAACATGTATTTAAAAACTAATATCAGAAAGTGATATGGAAAACTATACAATACAAACATTTTTAATGCTGCTAATCAGATGTTTTGTCACATTTTATCATACTCTAATACTAGTCATTTTTCACTTCATGGAGATAATATGCAAAAAAAAAAAAAAAAAAAAAAAAGAACAGCATAGTTACAGTAACAGTATGAACTGCAGTGTATGGGATGATGCATAAGCGTCTACTGTGTCGGCTGATACGGAACTAAAACAACAAAACCCATGAATATACAAGAGAACAGCTGGAGAAGAACTGTCCACTGGAGTGACCAGTATTCATGAAAGGGTTAAGTTGGTATGAGGTCCCAGTATCAAAGTAAATGAGGATCAGCTACAGCCTCTACCTGTTTTGTTCTTCAACTGTACCTTTCCATCGAAATCTCAACCGTTTCTTTTCTTTAATTATTGTAAATATGCTAAGATCAGTTGTGAAAACCTAACCACTTGAAAACTTTAAATGAAATTACGCATTTTCAAACATTTCCCTGTGGTCTACATAAACTGTAAATGCTATGTTTGGGTCTGAATTCTTCATTAATTCAACTCCACAGGTCCATCTTCAACCCTATTTCTGAGTAATGACACCAGAAAGGTGGTTCGGAGCGCTGGCCCTTTCAATGCAAATGAGCCACTTCAAGCCCCGCCCCCTCCAGGTTATTGGCTGTGCTGCTCTGTTCCGTTCAGACACTTGTGTTCGTTTATACAACCAACACTTTCGATAATCGGCTCTTTTATCTGAGACGACGGTCAGCTGTATAACATTATAAAAAGGCCATAAGGTGCAGATCATTTTTATTTAATGTTTGTATTGTAATTTCTGAACACTGCCCCCCCCCCCCCCCCCCCCAAAAAAAAAAAAAAAAAAATCATTTATATTCATTTGTTTTCCAGTTATCATTTTGAGCAGTTTTTATTTGCGAAAAAAAAAGTCCAGACATGACAATTTATGGGGAAATTTTGTTTTGTTACTATTCTATTGTTTCTGAACAAATTTATTTTGAAAATAAAGTATTTTCTTTTTATCTATAAACTTTGTCCTAATTCTGTCCTGGGTTTAAACAATTTAACCCTTTCATGCATGAATTATGAGAACCTTAATCAACATTCATTTCCTGAGTGTTTTTATTCCTCTTTAGGCATGAAAAAAACAACGCAACTGAAAATTTTCTTATGAACCTATTTTTCATACAGTTCCAAAAAATGTCAGTTTGACACCATGCGTTTAATTTTTAAAGCAAAGAAACATGGATTTACTGATATATCGTGTGAAAACTATGAAATAAAAACATTTTTAATGTTGCTAATCTGCATTTTTCTCACATTTTAACAAATTCTAATACTAGTCATTACTCAGTTCATGGAAATAATATGCAAAAAAACTTTTTTGTTAAAAAAAAAACAACAGTTAATTGCAGTTTAGTAACAATAACAAGCAATTATTACACTGGGTTACAAAAAAATGTTTTTTGCAAGTTGTCTAGGTTTTTTCAACTGAATTAGGACCATTTTGCAGCGCTAAATCCAAAAATGACATCTGTTTTTCTCAATCAGGTCAGGTTTTTTTGCTAATTTGATTTTGAAAAATTTGATCTTCTCACAAAATTGATTACATTTTTGTGACTTTATCAGTTGATTTTTATATGGTTCTCACCCAAAATAGGTTTTAAGAGAAAAAAAATCATTTTGTAACAGGATGTATTTTTTAAGTGTTACAAACTTTAACCCATAAAAACCCAAACAGCCATTTGCAACCAAAGCATCTACTGATCTAAACTGTTTAATACCTGTTGAGCTGCTAATTCTATAATATATATATATTATAGAATTATATTATATATTATATTATTTATATATTCAATACATGTAAATAATTGGTGTAAAATGCAGTTTATTATCTTTTCATGGTCATCAGATATGATTTATTTAGACGCTCAGAGGCTCCGTAGTTACCGTGGAAACACCATCATCTTCTACAACATTGATTCACCAGTAAAACCCATGGAGTTGGATCAATGACACTTGGTTTATGTTCTGCTAATGATATATTTTACTGAAAAAGTCACTCTTTCTCACATTTTCTCTGTTTTTGGTATGTTAACCCTTCAATGTAATCTCAGCATGATGACTAAAGTACATGATCAGTCAAATAAATATAGAAAACTACCGGATTTTCACTGATAAAAAGCAAAATAAGAAGATAATATTATGACAAGTGGTGATAAATCACTTAAGAAAGGTTAAATAGAGAGAAAATTTAATTTGGGAAGTGCCACAAAAGTAGCACTGGGTCTTTATGGGTTAATAATATTCAGTAACTAATTGGTGTAAAATGCAGTTTATTTGTTAATGTTCATCAGATTTGACTCGTTTAGACATTCAGAGGCTCCGTAGTGAACATGGAAACACCGTCATCTTCTACAACGTTAATTCCTCAGTAAAAGATAGATTTTACTGATAAAGTCACTTTTTCTGCAGTTTTCTCTGTCTTTTTATATAATAACCCTCAACTTTAATCCGACCTTTAATGAATATCTGCACAGTCACTCAATTAAATACAGGAAAATGTCTGATTTATACTGATAAAATGCAAAACACAGAAGATAATATTATAATAAATGATAATAAGTCACATAAGAAAGGCAAAATATAGAGGACATTTAATTTGGGAAGTGACACAACAGTAGCACTGGGTCTTTATGGGTTAATTCCTGTAAAGGTACTGGAATTTCATCACAGTGAGCTACAGGGTGACGTGCCGATTCAAGGTCAGGATACTTGAGGTTGCTTCGGTTCTTTCTGTTGATTCCAGTCACATCAATAGCACAGAAGTAGCAGTCAGTGACATGGTTTGTCGGCTCCCTCCAAATCATGGGAATTCCAAACTTCAGAGAACTCTTCTTGCCTTTGGTCCACTGACGCAGATACTCGGTGCATGACTTGCATACCATGTGTGGCGCCCAAACTTTATCTTGGTCACCAAGTTTAATACCAAAATAGGATTGGTAAGCACACTTTATAAAACTTGTGACTTGATTCCTGTTAGGTACAATGGTGTATTCAGCGCAGATGTAGCAGAATACGTCAGGCTTATTTTTGCAAGATCTTCTAGTCGAAGCCATTTCATTCACCTGTAATATTAAAAAAAAAAACATTAATCATAAATTGGCAAAAGTAAAATCTTCAGAACTCATTTATTGCAAGAAATATGAAAGAATTTTGTATCATATGATGTGAAAATGCCCATAAATGTAAGCAAAAATGTTAAAAAGCCAATATGTAGCATAGTTCAGAAAGTTGACCTGATTGAGCAAAATTAATGTGATTTTTGGATTCAGCACACCAAAATTATCCTAAATCAGCTCAAAAAACTTGAACAATAAATTTGTTGTTCACCAGTGTAATAATAATAATAATAATAATAATAATAATAATAATAATAATAATAATAATAATGATAATGATAATAACAACAACAACACTGGGTTACAAAAACACGTTTTTTGCAAGTTGTCTAGGTTTTATCAACTGAATTCGGACCATTTTGCACCGCTAAATACAAAAATAACATGTTTTTCTCAATCAGGTCAAGTTTTTTTGCTAATTTGATTTTGAAAATGACTTGCATACCATGTGTGGCGCCCAAACTTTATCTTGGTCACCAAGTTTAATACCAAAATAAGATTGGTAAGTACACTTTATGAAACTTGTGACTTGATTCCTGTTAGGTACAATGGTGTATTCACCGCAGATGTAGCAGAATACGTCAGGCTTATTTTTGCAAGATCTTCTAGTCGAAGCCATTTCATTCACCTGTAATATTAAAAAAAATATTAATCATAAATTGGCAAAAGTAAAATCTTCAGAACTCATTTATTGCAAGAAATATGAAAGAATTTTGTATCATATGATGTGAAAATGCCCATAAATGTAAGCAAAAATGTTAAAAAGCCAATATGTAGCATAGTTCAGAAAGTTGACCTGATTGAGCAAAATGAATGTGATTTTTGGATTCAGCACACCAAAATGATCCTAAATCAGCTCAAAAAACTTAAACAATAAATTTGTTGTTGACCAGTGTTATTATTATTATTTTTTAATTTAGATTATTTCAAATATGCAACAAGACAAAGTAGTCTTACTTAGTCCTTAGAAATAAAACAGGAAGTAAGAGGTCATGAAAGACAACAAAAAAACAAAACGTATACATATACATGACTTCATTTGCACAAATTCAAAAAAGAGTGGGAGGAAGTGTAATTTATTTAATCCCCACCCTTTCAACACTCAAACATGTTAGTGCAGATCAGGTTTATCTAGAACAGCAAAGTTACACTAATGGTTTTAATTACAGTGTATGGGATGATGCATAAGCACTGTGTTTTTCTGATATGGAACTAAAACAACAAATATCCATAAATATACAAGAGAACAGCTGTAGAATAGCTGTCCACTAGAGTGACCAGTATGCATGAAAGGGTTAATAATAAAAAAGATAACACTTAAAAACACTAAACCCTTTCATACATGAATTATGAGAATCTTAATCAAATTTTTTTCCTGAGTGTTTTAATTCCTCTTTAGGCATGAAAAAAACAATACGATTGAAAATTTTCTTCCGAAAAAAAAAAAAAAAAATTAAAATAATTTTAAAAAATTAAAAAAAAAAATACATTTACAAAATAATAATGAAAAAAAAAAAAAAAAATTCTTATGAGCATATTTTTCATGAAGTTGCAAAAATGTCCACTCAGCTGGACACCACACGTTAAATTTTTGACGCACAAAAACATGTATTTATTGGTAAATTGTGCAAAAACTATGGGAAGAGCTTGTGATTCTGGGGATTTATGCTCAGATTTATGCTACATAATGTTACCAATTCATGTCATAAAAGATAAGAAGTATCTTAAAACTTTAATAAAGATATGTGTAAAAAATACAAACAAAAAAACAAATAAAAAAACAACAAAAAGAACAACAAAATCCGTGAATATACAAGAGAACAGCTGTAGAATAGCTGTCCACTGTAGTGACCAGTATGCATGAAAGGGTTAAAGGTCATGAAAATTTATTGAGATTTAGCAATTCAATGATTAATCCACCTTAATTATTGAAAAGTATTGGTATCAGAAATACTAGCCCTGTATTTATTTAGTATTGGTTCGATACCAGAATATGCAGTACCACACACCACTACTCTACATAGTGGTCAACTCCCATCATCGTCATCATTATCATCAATGCAAGATCTCGGCGAACAACTCACGGAATTAAATGTGACATTTATTTTGACATTGCATAAGCATTGTGTGACATATGCTCGTTAGCGCCCATTTTTAGTGCCTTAACATTTTAAAGTTGCCATAAAAAGCTACTGTCAAATATCTGCCATCGCTAAGTATGAAGTCCTGAATTTGAGAGTTTTTTTGCGCAATGTGTGACGGGTCTTCTCAAGGAAGATCTCATTGAACTTGGACTTATGTATTTCACACTGAGCAATGACATTTTAAAATAAACTGAATTTCAGGGTATGGATAAATAACTTTCCATGACCTGTAAAGTCTAATATATTGCGATATTTTAATGTCATTTTGGCATCGATGGAGAACAGTTGATGCTTGAACGTTAAGGTTCTATGCCCTCTGAGATGATGCCGTCATCTACCTTCAAATAGACGCCGTAATGAGGAACGCTGTTTTAAAAGTTCTGGGTTTACTTTTCAAAAACTCAAAAAAACAAGAAATATTTGGCCTTTTATTCCGAGGAAAAGACAGTCTGAAGAGTTGGCTGCTCATTAAAAACCCCTCTGTGACAACAGCTAGCTGCAGAGTAAATAAGTCAGGCAAAAAAAAAAAAGAGGCAAATGCAAAGAAAACTTGGCATGTCACTTGTTACAAATGCCACCACTTCTCATTTCACCATTACCTCCAACTCTGTCAGGCTACATTTTCATTATGCTTTCCAGAAGGGGCCAAGAGTCAGAAGTAGTTTTTATTAACTTCTTGTTCTGCCGTGTCTGAAATGCCAGCATTACTGACCTTTTATAAGCTGTAATGATGACTGCAAACTTGAGCTCCATGTTTTCAATATAACTATGTTTTGAAGAGCATTTTTTTGGTCTACAGTTGGGTATCTTTAACTCTTAAAGGTGCTGGAGACTTTCGTGACCAATTTTTCATCAAATCTGTACAACCTCAGTCATATCCTTAGTATCACGAATCCGTAAGTCTTTCTGTCATTATTCGCCTGAATCTCTTGCATTACGGTGAACAATTTCGAAGTGCGATCCACCATAAACAAACCGTGTCGTTTTTGGACCCAAGAAGGATCGTCTTAAAATCAGCATGCAGCTCCAGTCACTTCAGTTAAAAACCTCAGACCACCCTTATGAAACAAAAATATATGGCAATATAAAAAATATAATGCATTATATTAAAAAATAAATTTCCATATATGGGAAAGTAGTGCATATATTTTCCAATATACTGCAATGTATGCTTTAATCATATATTGACACATCTAAAACATATATTGCAATGAAGACGAAAACTGCCCTATATTTTTACATATAGTTTTATTGAAACTCAATTTCTTTCCATTGACACAAGTTTACATAAAGCAGATATTTATCAACACTTACATTACTTGGTATGCATAATAACATATTTAATGAAAATATGCATCGTGATATACATGAAAAAAGTGCTAACTAAAAAAAAAAAAAAATGCTCAAAAAGATGCCTTCTTAGTCATTTTATTGACTGTATATGTTATATATTTTGAAGTGTATTACTAAATATATAATTACATATATTTAGTAATACACTAGACAATATATGTATTTATATATGCATACATACATTTTGAAGTTTATTACTAAATATATAATGACATATATTTATGTATGTGAGTAAATATATTGTCATATATATATATATATATATATATATATATATATATATATATATATATATATATAAAAAACATATATTGCAATGAAGACGAAAACTGCCCTATATTTTTTACATATAGTTTTATTAAAACTCAATTTCTTTCCATTGACACAAGTTCACATAAAGCAGATATTTATCAACACTTACATTACTTGGTATGCATAATAACATATTTCATGAAAATATGCATCGTGATATACATGAAAAAAGTGTTAGCTGAAAAAAGATGCCTTCTTAGTCATTTTGGCAACATAGGATGAAAAAGATGTACATATATATATACGTGCATATTTTTTGAAGTGTATTACTAAATATATAATTACATATATTTAGTAATACACTAGACCAGTGGTTCTTAACCTTGTTGGAGGTACTGAACCCCACCACTTTCATATGCGCATTCACCGAACCCTTCTTTATTAAAAATAAAATATGATTTTTTTCAAATTCAAGACACGGGTATATGTTTTACTGGTGCACAAAATGAACCGTGCATTAACATCACTGTGTTCAAAGAACAAAACCAATACAATGCATGAACTCACAACAAATTACATACCTTTTCACAAAGACATGACCTTTTTTAATACTACCACACTGAAATGGTTTTAATTTTTAACCTTGTGATCACCTGCAGCCAGTGATGGCCAAGCGGGGCGTGTCATCACGAATCATATATAGGCCGTCAGGTCAACCCAGTTTTTGTTTCATCTCGCTCCGAACTTTCCGAACCATGCAATTTTGGCATAAAAAAAGATAACTGCATGTAGTGTATCAAAAAAAAAAGTTCTCGTTATACTCCTTCAGTATTTTTGTGATTGTTGTTTTATTACGGCACTAGCTCGGCTTTAGCGTAATACGATTTCTCCATCCGCGACGGTGCGTCGGTCATCACATGATTGTAACTGACCAGTGCGGTGACTGGAAAATATAAAAACAAACGCTACATATGGCTGCCTCCGTGGTTAACAGGAAGTAGCAAAAGTCATAACAACGATGTGGAAAATACTCAAATAATTCATCGTCAGATGAGTGGAAGAGATTATAAACACTTCCGGATGTGATGTAATGTTATAAGCAACAACAATACACCACGTATATTGGATGTCAATCAGAGAAAGAGTCTCCGAAGCCGTTTGTTTACATACACGGACCTAGCCCGACACACACACCTGACTAATGAGTCGAGTGTGTGTCTTGACCTCCGCCGAACCCCTGAGACTGACTCACCGAACCCCTAGGGTTCGATCGAACCCAGGTTAAGAACCACTGCACTAGACAATATATGTATGTATATATGCATACATACATTATGAAGTGTATTACTAAATATATAATGACATATATTTACATGTATAAGTAAATATATTGTCATATATGTTTCAATATAATAATGGAAAGCGGCAATTCCTTATGTATTTTTCAATATATTGTAATATAATACAAAATATATTGATACAATATATTATTCTTTATATTTTAAATATAAATATATATTATACAGTAATATATTTTTCAGTCAATATATAGAGAAATATATTTTCTTTGCATATGGGCAGGCCAGGAATCTGGGTGTTGTCATGGATTCAATTACAAAGTCAGCTTACTATCACCTCAAGAACATTTCTAGGATTAAAGGACTGATGTCGCAGCAGGACCTTGAAAAACTCGTCCATGTATTTATCTTTAGTCGAGTCGACTACTGTAACAGTATCTTCTCTGGTCTGCCTAAAAAGTCAATCAGATGACTGCAGCTGATCCAGAATGCTGCTGCTCAAGTCCTCACTGAGACCAGGACAGTGGACCACATCAGTCCAGTTCGGAGGTCTCTACACTGGCTCCCTGTCTCTCAGAGAACAGACTTTAAAATTCTCTTGCTAGCATATAAAGCACTGAATGGTTTAGGCCCAAAATACATCAGAGACCTTCTAGTCCAGTATGAACCATCCAGACCACTCAGGTCATCTGGTGCAGGTCTGCTCTGGGTTCCAAAAGTCAGAACTAAACATGGAGAATCAGCGTTCAGTTTCTATGCTTCGTATATCTGGAACAAACTACCAGAAAATATCAGGTCTGCTGAGAGTCTGAGTTCTTTTAAGTCCAGGTTAAAGACTCACCTGTTCACTGCTGCCTTTGACTAAAAGGCTTTTGACTTTTTAAATTTTATATTCTCTTTGAAACTCTGCACTGCAACTCTTACTTTAACGAGTGTGTTTTTATATTTTTGGATTTTATGTGTTGTTTTCCTACTTGCTGTTTTTAATCACCTTTTACATGTTTCTTTTATAATGTTTTAAATGTTTCTTTTTCCCTTGTCGTTGTCTTTCAATGTCCTGTGTGAAGCACCTTGAATTGCCTTGTTGCTAAAATGTGCTATACAAATAAACTTGCCTTGCCTTACAAACCGACCCGGGACGTCACTCGGGCATGTTCGGAATTTTGTCGCGACGTGCATTGTGGGAAACGGAGGTTCACGCAGCCACCTGACAGTGGCAGCGGCAGCGCGACCATATGGTACTATATGTGTAAACACGCAGCAAGCAGTAAATCTCAAAAACCACAATTTATTTCGGTTAATGAACCACTGCTCCAGTTTTGTTAAATTTAAACCACCTCGGTACCAAAAAATCTCCGGTTATCTTGGACAAAAGGCAAAACGAAAGTTCTAGAGATTTTTGGACCAACGGTGGCTCTGGACTACTCCACTTATGCTGCAACCAGAGAGGGGGGTCATTCATTCATTCATTCATTTTCTGAACCCGCTTTATCCTCACTAGGGTCACGGGGGTCACTTGGAGCCTATCCCAGCTACATGGGGCGAAGGCGAGGTACACCCTGGACAAGTCGCCAGTTCATTGCAGGGCAGGGGGGGAGGTCACATAATTTAAAAATTAACTCACCAGTTACGTTTCGGATGGACGGACCAAACCAGGAGAAATGGAAGAACTTACCAAAAAAGAAGGTTTGAGGTTTTAAAAAGTAAAAAAAAAAAAAAAAAAGTTTATTGATTCAGAATTTTTTTTTTAAAAAGTTACAAAAAGAAATCTAGCACGCATTTCGTCACAGAGAGAAAAAGAAAAAGCCCGCCAAAAAACAGTTTGCTTTGTTACTTTTATAGTCTTTAGTGACTCTTGGAGACTCCCATTATTCAATGACGTCATTCGTCGTAGGCTTATTATTGGTTAATGGTAGTTACTGGGCAGAACATGTCAGTCACTCCATAAGCCAATTCTAAGAAAAGCACATTTCTTTTGCATGTGCACAGCTCTTGCTTAACACCACCACTATTAGGCTAGCATTTCTTGACCACAAAAATCCCCCAGGTTCAAAATCTGTTTTTTCTGCTCTATGCTCTCTTTACCACAACTACTTTCTAAAGACGTAAAATTAGATCTTTTAGGTAGAATCGGACCTTTTCTCCAAGTTCAGCAAAACCACACACACTCATACATGAATTAAACCTGACTCTTCAGTACCTCTAAAATGAAAAGAATATTACGATTATATAAGAATATTACTCAGAATATTACTTAGACTTGCAAAAATAAAAAGACTCTTGAAGAAAAATAACTTTGTAATGTAAAGATTAAGCAGACAACTAATAACATTACATTTCCTCTTCTCCATTTTGGTTCATGATGTACGATTTATGATGTTCATCCGACACTTTTTAGAGCCAGATTTAAAGTCACACATTGAACTCCCATTTAATACGATCCGTATCACATATGGATAAAACAAACAGGCGGAAACGACTGGAGGAATCTGCATAAAAGGAAGGGAGCTCCTGCAGTTTCCGATCGCGTCTGTTCCAACTGCGCGAACCTCCGTTTCCCACAATACCCCTTATGCAAAGAAAATATATTTCTCTATATATTGGCTGTCAATATATTACTGACTGAGAAATATATTACTGTATAATATATATTTATATTTAAAATATACAGAATAATATATTTGTCAATACATTTTGTATTATATTACAATATATTGAAAAATACATAAGGAATTGCCGCTTTCCATATATTGAAACATATATGACAATATATTTACTCACATACATAAATATATGTCATTATATATTTAGTAATAAACTTCAAAATGTATGTATGCATATATAAATACATATATTGTCTAGTGTATTACTAAATATAGGTAATTATATATTTAGTAATACACTTCAAAATATATAACTTATATACAGTCAATAAAATGACTAAGAAGGCATCTTTTTGAGCATTTTTTTTTTTTTTTTTAGTTAGCACTTTTTTCATGTATATCACGATGCATATTTTCATGAAATATGTTATTATGCATACCAAGTAATGTAAGTGTTTATAAATATCTGCTTTATGTAAACTTGTGTCAATGGAAAGAAATTGAGTTTCAATAAAACTATATGTAAAAATATAGGGCAGTTTTTGTCTTCATTGCAATATATGTTTTATATGTATCAATATATGATTAAAGCATATATTGCAGTATATTGGAAAATATATGCACTACTTTCCCATATATGGAAATGTATTTTTTAATATAATGCATTATATTTTTCAATATATTGCCATATATTTTTGTTTCATAAGGGGCATGTCGCGACAAAATTCTGAAGATGCCTGAGTAAACAAATGGACTGTTTATAGTGGATGGCACTTTGAAATTGTTCACCGTAATGCAAGAGATTCAGGTGAGTAATGACAGAAAGACTGACAGATTCATGATACTGAGGATATGACTGAGGTTTGACAGATCTGATGAAAAATTGGTCACGAAAGTCTCCAGCACCTTTAAAGCCAGTCTGTCCTCTCTGAGTGCTTTTCTAGTTACCTCCGCCAGGACGTATTGTGATTGCTTTGCTTTGTGCGTTTGCGCGCGTTTGTTTGTTTGTTAGCAAGATAATGTCGTGAAAAATTTATGGCCGCAGGTGGGAGACATCTTTGGTCCCTTTGACGCTCTTCCTCACGGTACTCTGGCATGTTGGATTTATGTCTCTGTACTCCCATCTACGTAGTGGAGCTTCGTCAAGTAAACGCACACAGAGTCAAGTCAAAGTCGGAGATCGAGCAGAATTGGAGCCGCATAAAGTGTTTATTCAGGCATAAAATAAACACTGAGTTGACATCCTCAGAAGCAACTGACTTTTTCACCCCAGGAGACCATTTTTATATTATCAGAAGTAGGTTGGGTTTCGCTACAAACCATACCCATTTTTTTTCATCATATTCTGAACATTAATCTAGTCACGTCAGAAACCCCCTTTTTTTAGCTTGTCTCCGATAGGGTACAGTTTTCTTGGTGTCTATCAGGATTGGTCAGAGAATATACATATGCAGTTGATTCCTAGAATTAATTTATCATATATTAATATTAAACTTTTTCCCAGAAAATGTAAATTATTTCCCAGAATGTCCAAAATTTTTCCTCATGTGTACTTCTCTTGTACACCACGTTCGCCGAAACTTTCCATGAGCTCACATGCTCTTTCTGCCCGCCCCTTTTTGTAACTTTCCACCATTTCACGGGTTCTTTCGATGGCTTCACGTCTTCGTTCTTTTGAGGGTCTCCCAGGAAAAAAGTCAGCTACTCTGGTACAATCCACACATTATACTAAGAATAACTTCTGGCATGCGAATGAATATAGGTTAAATACTTAATGAACACAGGTTAAATACTTTTGATTACAAATTGAATACTTTTCATTAAAATACTGATTTTTTGACACCACAATAACTCAAAAAGTTATGGACGGATTTTCAGGAAATGTTGATACTGGCACAAGGAACAAATGATTACATTTTGGTGGTGGGGGTGGAGGACAGATCTGTCTTGGCGGAGATCTAAGCTCTCCAAGTGCTTCTCTAGTTACACAGCAAAAATTGGAGAGTTGAATCAACTCCCACAGAGTTGATTACCTCCGCCAAGGAGGTTTTGTTTTTGCCAGGGTTTGTTTGTTTGTTTGTCTGTCTGTTTGTTTGTCTGTCTGTTAGTGTGCAACATAACTCAAAAAGTTATGGACAGATTTGGATGAAATTTTCAGGGTTTGTTGGAAATGGGATAAGGAAGAAATTATTACATTTTGGTGGTGATCGGGGGTGGGGGGGCCCACTGATCAGCCTTGGCGGAGGTCTGCGCTCTCTGAGTGCTTCTAGTTTTAACTCTTTTTCAGAGTTTATATAGGTCCATACTTTACAGAGTTAAATTAACATTTTCATTGGACTTAATTATTTAACACTATGCCAGAGTTGCCTTTTTAACTCAGAAACCTGAGTTAACTTAACACTGACTGATTTAACTACCAACACTCATAAGAGTTCAAAAATGGTAAATGGACTGAACTTATATAGTGCATTTTCTACACCTTCATGGTGTCCAAAACGCTTTACAATTTCTCACATTCACACACACTCATACAGTGACATCAGTGTCTTGCCCAAGAACACCTCGACACATGGATAGTCGGAGCCAGGATTCAAACCGCTGACTCTTTGACCATTGGACGACCTGCTCTACCAACTGAGCCACAGCCGCCCTTCATAATCCCACTAACCTGGGTTAAATTAACCCATATGGATTTATTATTGTCCCTAGAGCTAGACTCTGTGTCCGGGGATCGAGTCGTCGAGCCCCCTGCCGTCGACTGCCACCCAATCCACTCTGCACCCGGCCCCTACGATTCCCTCGGTGGGTGGTGGGTCCTCTGGAGGGCGGGCCCACGTCACTCCTTCAGGCTGGGCCCAGCTGGGCCCCGTGGGCATAGGCCCGGCCACCAGGCGCTCACTTACGAGCCCCAACCCCAGGTCTGGCTCCAGGGTGGGGCCCCGGCTGCACCATACCGGGCGATGACACGTTTCTTTGATGGTTCTTGTTCATAGGGGCTTCTGAACGCCTCCCTGGGGAGGTGTTCCGAGCATGTCCCACCGGGAGGAGGCCTCGGGGAAGACCTAGGACACGTTGGAGAGACTCTGTCTCTCAGCTGGCCTGGGAATGCCTCGGGGTCCCCCCAGAAGAGCTGGAGGAGGTGTCTGGGGAGAGGGAAGTCTGGGCATCCCTGCTTAGACTGTTGCCCCCGCGACCCGGCCGGCGGATAAGCAGTGGATAATGGATGGATTTATTATTTACACTGTCAGAGTTTCTCCTTTAACTCAAACAGAGTTAAATTAACACCATGAAAGTAACAAAAATAACACTCATTTTACTTAATTTTCACTCTGAAAGTAGTGTTAATTTCAATCATAAAAAAAAGTGAATCCATTAAAAATTACTTAAAATTCAATGTGAACAGGATGATTCAAAGAAAGTTGATGCCTTTTTTTTTTTGTTGTTTTTAAATTAATTTTTCCTCTTTCTTCTCTCTGACAGTGACAGTCTGATAGAAATTGCACAGGTTCACCTAGTTTGAAACGCAGGGGCCAGGCAAATTAACTATGGAGAGACGCAAAACAACACTTATCCTGAGTTAATTTCCACAGGCTTGACTAACTCTTTTCATTAACCCTCACTCTGCACTCAAAAAAATAATTAAGCCAAAAATGTTGACTTTATGTATTTTAATTACATGTGAATTTTCCATGTAATTTTATTACATAAGTTTAATGTAAAGAGTTGCATTTAATACAATGTTTTTTTTCTATCATACTGAGTCAATATTCATGTTACGCCCCGGCTAGGGGACCCAGGGTGCAACACGAAGTTTGTGATCACTTTTCCTCACTCCCAAGCCATAGAGGAAAAAACCCTGGACACGGGTTTTACAAGTTTAACAAAAAGGTGATTTATTTACAAGGTGCAACATAAGGTTATTGAAAACTAGACAGAAAGCAACTGAAACTTCAGGGTGGGCTCTGGCCAAAACCACAAACAAAACTGCACTAATGAGAAATTAGGCTGACCTGCAAAACAAAAGAAACCAAAATACAAGGTCTAACCTTCCTACCAAAAACAGGAGAAAACGAGATAAAACAAACAGGGCAGCCCACCCCTACTTCTGAACAGGACTTCTGGCGGAATGGAGGCAGGGTTGGGAGTGGAGGAAGAGCAACACAGGTCCGGCCCAGCTCCGCGGTCTTTAAAGGTCCGCCTCCCGTTGCTGCTCCAATCACAGGGGTGCATTTGGCTCGGCACCTGCAACATATTGTCCACTCACACACACAACAAAGGACACACCCACAGAGTGACACTACGACCCACCTATGGGTCGTAACAATGAATAAATTAAATACCTTCAGTCAGATTTGCTTTAGTTAATGCAAACTTTTACATAAACTGTGTTTGACTGTGACGCTCGGCCTTTTTATGTGATCTAGTAAATAAAGTTTACTTTATTTGTTTAGATTCACTTTATACTAAGCATATTCACATTATGTTTGACTTTTTCCAATAAATAAACTTGAAATTTCATATATTTCAGTTACATTTTACTTTAAAATATTACTTCATGTTTATTAGAGCCAAGAATCATTTTTTTTGAGTGTGAGTGACATTTAACTCACAGTGAGTTAAAACTACACTTTGAGAGTGAAAATTGACTCTCAAATGTTTAACCTTGACATTTCAACTCTCCAATTTTTGCAAGTGTATGTATAAAATCTCACATTTTGGAATCCTTATATACAGCCCAAACCCACAGGACTCTCATGTCTCTTTCTCCCTCTTTCTATATACAGTACCTCATAAATATCAGCTATTCATGCCCTTAAGCCATCAAAACTGAAGGAGTGTGAAGTGCAGCGACAACTGGATGGTCCATTGCTCTGCCTGGGAGGGTGTATTGGTGGAGAGCCAATTCACCCCATCCACCCCACCCCCCCCATCACCACCATAAGAGGAGCCTTATAATAGAAACACATGCGATAGTTCCCACTCCTCATGTTTCTGTGTTTCACTCTTCTTCTCATCTTTTATTCACTGATCAGTATGTTGTTGTGAGATGTGAGGTACATTAGCATGGACGCCAGCACCACTTGGGCTGGTAGTGTCCATGTTATAAAAAAAAATAAATAAAAAACTAAACATCCAATCCCTTGGTGATCATATCTCATTCTGCTTCCTTGTGTCCCATATATATCAGACAACAGTACAGTCTGTTGTTTAAAAATGTATCAGCCAACTGTGTCATGTACTCTACATGGATTGAACGTTCACACAAATGCTGCTGAATCTGGATCAGAACAGTTTGGATTTGGAAATCCTGTTTTCCAGGCCAGGGTCAGGTAAATCAAATTTACTTTTGGCCAGTTTTTCAAAGCAAATTGGATGAAATCACTCTTATCTAAAAATGTCAACATTACCATTGCCATAAATGTAACTACATATGATATGTGATATTGTGTAGAGGCAGTGAAATGTTTGTAGCAGCGGTGATGTGTTGGTAACCTAGCAACAATGGGGCTCTGGGGGCATGCTTCCCCGGAGGAAATTTTTTGCAAAATAACCCTTTAAATTGTCACTTCTGGCATGACACCAAATAAAAAAAAAAAGGAAAAAAAAAGATGCATGGATGAGATAGGTTGTAGGAGAAACACCACATGTCTGTAAGTGAATGTACAAGCAACAATAAAGATGACAAAGAACTCTCAAAAGATGGTTTCTACCCCTCAGCTGAAGGGTATTGTAATTGTTTTATCGTCTGTCTGTTCATCCAATGACAGTTCACATTATCTGAAGAATGCATTGACATATCTGCACCACATTTATACTGGGGATGCATCTTGGCATGGATCAGACGAATATTGTAAATAGGTGACCTTGACCGACTTTTTCAAGGTCAAACAGCCTTGTGAAGTTGTAGCTAATATTTGAGTACTTTTAAATAAAATATGTATGTAATCAGTTTGACACAAAGACAATCTAATCTAAATTACAGAGCAGTAACTTTAACAGAATCTTACACTAAATTTGGCCGAGGGGGATTAAAAGTGCCCAGCACGTTATGTTTATTTAATGCAACACACAACATTACACCTCCATTTCTCAGCCATTTTTCACACTCATGTTTTCTTGGTTTGTTTATTTTTCTGCTTCTGACCCAGTTCACCTAGTTTTCCTTAGTGCCCAGCAGGAACCAAATGTTTTGTTCCCGAACGCTCTGACTTTAGGTGTGAACACATTGGCCGGTTTGAGATTAGGAGCGGGAACTGGTGCGGTTCTCTGTCTGAAAGTGTCGTTACTGCAAGTGCATGGTTCTACGATGTTTCTGTTCCATTCTGTACAGATTCAGGGGCTAAAGGATTAAACACCTTCACTACAACATATAAATACTCTGTCTGTCTGTCTGTCTGTCTGCCTATCCATCCATCCATATATATATATATATATATATATATATATATATATATATATATATATATATATATATATATATATATATATATATATACAGGGTGCAATTCGTTGGGGGGTGGGGTGAGTCACCCCCCCCCCCCCGTCTGGTTTTTACATCCCTACTTCTGCTCAATGAATTTCATCCTCGGGGGGGGGGGCGTGCAACCAACCAATGTAAATAACAGCAGGTTGTGACACTTTTCTTACACCTATATCCTGCATTACTGTTAATGTTTCATTAAAGTTTCACTTTAGTTTCACACCAGCGTTAGTTATGTTAAGTTATGGACCGCACCCCTACGTATATATATAACTGCCGCCCCTACCCCACGTACATAACCCCCCTCTCCCACTTCGACAAAAAATAAAAATTACATCCCCCTCTCTGTTTTTTGACAAATTACATACACACACACACACACACACACACACACACACACACACACACACACACACACATATATATATATATATATATATATATATATATATATATATATATATATATATATGGAGTCCCAAAAACATGTATACACACTTTGAATAATTGTAACGTAGGTGTTTAATAAAATTAATTTAGTTTTCAAGATGTAATAGAATTTACAAACATCATTTTATTGTTTTGTCACCTCGTGTTCTCAAACTGACGTCCATTCTGGTCCAGACTCTGCTGACAACGCCAAGCAATGGAATTGCACACATCACCAAACAATTCCCTTGGTATTTGTGTGCATTCACATTCAGTGGCTGCTCTCAATTCAGCACCTGTTGCAGGTCTTGTAGCGTAGACTTTGTTTTTTTAGGTATCCCCATAAAAAACCTGTTTGACAAGTTCACCAGAGAGCAGCCATTGAACGTGAATGCACGCAAATACCAAGGGAATTGTTTGGTGATGTGTGCGATTCCATTGCTTGGCGTTGTCTGCAGAGTCTGGACCAGAATGGACGTCAGCTTGAGAACAGGAGGAGACAAAACAATAAAATGATGTTTGTAAATTCTATTACATTTGTGAAGGGTTAGTATTTTTTTTTTTTTTATTCTGTAATGGGCTGTGTCATTTGTTCTGTTGTATTTTTGTAGTTTTTCTGTTCTCTTCCTTGTGTGTGAGTGTGTTCTGTTTCTGTTTCCCTCCAGCAGATAGCAGTTGATTAAGGATGAGCTGCAGGTGTGCTGTTGCTCTGCTGGCTGCAGCTGATTGGTGCTTCAGGAGTTCAGCCAGGAAATTTAAATTGAAAATTAAATGAATTTTAATAAACACCTACTTTACAATTATTTAAAGTGTATAACATTTTTTGGGACACCCTGTAGTGTAATATGTATGTATATATATATATATATATATATATATATATACATATATATATATATATATATATATATATATATATATATATAGCCAAAAGTATTTGCTCACCTGCCTTGACTCACATATGAATTTCAGTGCCATCCCATTCCTAGTCTATGGGTTCAATCTGACGTGGGTCCACCCTTTGCAGCTATAACAGCTTCAACTCATCTGGGAAGGCTGTCCACAAGGTTTAGGAGTGTGTTCATGGGAATTTTGGACCATTCTTCCAGAAGCACATTTGTGAGGTCACACACTGATGTTGGACAGAAGGCCTGGCTCTCAGTCTGCGCTCTAATTCATCCAAAGGTGTTCTATGGGGTTGAGGTCAGGACTCTGTGCAGGCCAGTCCAGTTCATCCACACCAGACTCTGTCATCCATGTCTTTATGGACCTTGCTTTGTGCACTGGTGCACAGTCATGTTGGAAGAGGAAGGGGCCAGCTCCAAACTGTTCCCACAAAGTTGGGAGCATGGAATTGTCCAAAATGTCTTGGTATGCTGAAGCATTCCCAGTTCCTTTCACTGGAACTAAGGGGCCAAGCCCAGCTCCTGAAAAACAACCCCACACCATAATCCCCCCTCCACCAAACTTCACACTTGGCACAATGCGGTCCCACAAGTATCGTTCTCCTGGCGACCGCCAAACCCAGACCCGTCCATCAGATTGCCAGATGGAGAAGCGCGATTGGTCACTCCAGAGAAGGCGCCTCCACTGCTCTAGAGTCCAGTGGCGGCGTGCTTTACACCACTGCATCCGGCGCTTTGCATTGCACTTGGTGATGTATGGCTTGGATGCGGCTGCTCAGCCATGGAAACCCATTCCATGACGCTCTCTGCGCACTGTTCTGGAGCTAATCTGAAGGACACATGAAGTTTGGAGGTCTGTAGCGATGGACTCTGCAGAAAGTTGGCGACCTCTTCGCACTATGCGCTTCAGCATCCGCTGACCCCGCTCCGTCAGTTTACGTGGCCTACCACTTGGTGGCTGAGTTGCTGTCGTTCCCAAACACTTCCACTTTCTTATAATACAGCTGACAGTTGACTGTGGAATATTTAGGAGCCAGGAAATTTCATGACCAGATTTGTTGCACAGGTGGCATCCTATCACAGTTCCACGCTGGAATTCACTGAGCTCCTGAGAGCGACCCATTCTGTCACAAATGTTTGTAAAAACAGTCTGCATACCTAGGTGATGATTTTATACACCTGTGGACATGGAAGTGATTGGAACACCTGATTCTGATTATTTGGATGGGTGAGCCAATACTTTTGGCAATATAGTATATATATATATATATATATATATATATATATATATATATATATATATATATATATATATATATATATATATATATATATATACGTGTGTGTGTGTGTGTGTGTATAAAGTGTAAAACAGAGGGATTCCTCTTCTATGACAATGCTGTGGGTAATGTGTATATATAGAAATTTAGAAAAACAATGAATCTTGGAAATGTACACATACTACGTAGAACAACATGAATATTTCATGTACTGGGGAAACGATGATAATGTTCAGTTTCTAATTTAAGACCAGACCTGGGTTTCACACTTCCAGTAATGGGAACCCAGACAAAAGAACAGATTAGCATACGCTCAGAGGACACAGGACACCATTCACACAAACACAGCGACATGCACAGACGACAGAAACAAAGGCTAAGAAAAGGAGACTAGGAGAAACCAGTCTGCATCTAATCCAGTATGGGAGGAGGACCAACAATCGGCAAATGTCCGGACGGCTTAAGGCGCCCTGGCTAGAGGAGAGGAGAGGACCAGAGGAGACGGAGAGAGACAGCAGAGAAAACACAGGCTTAGAATAATACTTAGGATTTGACTGTAGATGTCCATTTCATCAGCGGGGTACTCAGACAGAAGCCCTACTTCCATGGGACTCGTATAACCCAGTGACCTCTGATATTATGTAATAATAGGTGTCGTTCTCTGATGTTAATCCTTTACAAATCTACCACAGCTGTAATTTGCAAGGTATAAATTTTACCTCAAATTAAACCTTATTCAACAAAGGCTACACTCAGACTGCAGACAAATGTAGCCCAAATCCGATTTTTTTGTCCATATGTGACCTGTATCCGATCTGTTATGGACAGTTTCAACAACACAAATCTGATTTTTTCCAAATCCAACCCAGGCCACTTACTTTCATATGTGGTCCTAAATCTGATACATATCTGATATTTTGCAATGCGACTTCAGTCTGAACCGCCAGGTCGCATTTATCCGACCTTTACATCATTGAAATGCGAAAGACGTCACAATTCTGCGTCCCAGGAGGAGGAGCGGTGGGAAAAACAACACACAGAGACGAGATGTTTTTCACTTAAATTTTTTCCACATAATTTTTCACAAAGAAAATTTGTAGTTGTCATTATTTATGGGTTATTGTGCTGTTGTTTTTACTGGAGATCACATTGGTCTGTATGTGGAACCGGAACCAAAAGGATTTGGACAACCTGGACTGTTCAGGTTCATTTTTGCATTTTCATCCTGCAGGGCCGGAATGGAATCTCTGGCGGGCCAGATTTGGCCCCCGGGCCGCATGTTTGACACCTGTGGTCTAAGCTAACTCATTTTATCATCCTCCGAGGAAAATCTGGGGTGTGTTTAATGTCCAAAAAAATACCTTAAGGAAAATGTCATGGGGTTTAGGAAAAATGGAAAGAATTCCTCAGGACTGGCTGAGAGAATCCAGATGTTCTTATACTTACCAGATGTCATGTAGGTCAACTGTGGTGGAACGACAATGTTGTAAAGATGGACTACGAAAAATGTATCTCGGATACTTCTCTGGAGCGTTTTTACTGTATTGTTCAATGCAGTATATACAGGAAAAAATTATTAGACAATCAAAAGTCATCAAAAACAATGGTTACACTGTATTAAAAACATCTGTAATTTAACAGAATTTTTACTGTGTATTTTACAGATTTTTCCTTTATTTTTAAGATACAGGAAAATATCATTGAAATTACAAAAATAGACTGTTTACTTGTCGAATGTAAAATAACATGAAAAAACTGTAACTGTGAATAATCATAAAATTTAAATTTTTTAAAAGATTTTTTTTGGCTTTTTTTTTTTTTTTTTTTTTTTACAGAAAAATACAGTTAAAATACATTCGCAAATATATCATAATTTCACAATTTTTTTTTTTCTATTTATGAGATTAAACCATTAATTTAAAGTTTAACACTGAAAAAAAAAAAGCAAGACAAAATTACTGACAATTAACCGTAAAAGAAGTAGACTTGTTTGTTAATTGACAAATATCGTGTAATTACAGGAGGTTTCACAACAAAAATGTTAAATAAATGTATTTTTGTGAATGTATAACATGTATAAGCACTGATAAACTGTCCAAATACAGTTTTTTTTCAGTGGATTATACAACTTAGTCACACTGAAAATTATTTATATATATTTTTATAGGTAATTTGATTGTTTTAATACATGAAAATATTCTTTATTAAACATTAAGTAAAAAAAAAATAAAAATGCTAAATTACATTTAAAGTAAGGGCAAAAAAACTGTATTTTAATTATGGAAAATGACTGTATTTTTGTAAGATGGCTATTTTCTGTTATTTAACAATATTTTTTCGGCACCCCTACTGCCATTTTTACAATTTTTTACCTTTTTTTTTTTTTTTTTACAGTGTATGCAATCAAGTACTAACTCCTGTGTGAATCATGTGACTAAAACAGACAGAAACAAAAACATGGAATGCCTAAAAGCACTGTTTTTGTCAGTACAATGCCAAAGATATTGATGTAAGAACTTAAGTAATTTTTGTATGATCAAGAAAACATGGAAAATGGATAGATATCAGCTCTGAAATTCAACTCTTAGGAGCTATTTTTGTTGTTATCATTATATTTGTCCAAACAAATGTACCTTTAGTTGTACCAGGCATTAAAATGAACAAGAAATTGAAGAAAACAAGGGGTGGACTAATCATTTTTTCCATGACTGTAAATGTGGACAATGCAGAAAAATTGAACGTCATCACCAAGGTTGGAACTGGGGCTGTGTATTGGCAAGAATCTGGCGATACGACACAAATCACGATACTAGGATCGCAATACGATATATCACGATATATCATGATACCATTAAAAAGGCCATTTTCATTGGGTTTGTTTGTTTTTTTTTAACGATTATTTCCTGGAGGAACTGAATTACACCAGAAATATGCACAAATACTGAACACATTTTTAACTGATCAGAACAGGATCTAATGCTATATCAAAAAATGTTCCTGTGTTCAAACTTAAATTATGTTTTACAGACATTACAGTTTAAGATCCTGTTAAATTTTCATATTCTATTAGTTGAGAACTAACATCATAACATCATTTTTGTGCAATCTCAACAAAGGAACTAATATTATTTAATAAGTGTCAAATAATGATAAATAAAATATAAACTACAAAAAACAGAAATGAACCTCCATAATATCTACATTTGAATAAATACCTACAAATATCAATACAGTACTTTTTAATATCGATACAGTATTGTGAAATGAAATATCACGATATATTGCAGAACCGATATTTTCTTACACCCCTAGTTGGAACAGAAATGGACTTATATTATTAAGGTTAAAGGCCATTTCATAGTCAACGCAAGGGCACGCAGACACAAATGCATTGTAACGCTTCGAGATGCATTGGCCGCCATGATGCATGCTCGCGTCGTGAAAATGTGTTGTCTATTTTTTTTATACAGGACATGTGCAATACCATGCGTCACCAGTGGGGGCAATATGCAAGTAATGTAGTTTAATTTAACACGTTATATTACAGAGGAAGATGATGACAGCGAGTCACTGGAGTCAGCAGATCGGGGACAGACGTTCGGAAATATTGGAAATACCTGTCCCCGTTTAGAATTCGCATAGGCCAAACAAGAGATTAGAATTCCCCATCTTGACTCCGTCTCTGCTGCCGCTCAGAGGGCGGACATACAGACATACCACCGTCTATATGTGGCATGTTTTTTTTTTTTTTTTTGCGCCTACGATTCTAAATCAACATCGTTCTATATTCCAACCTGTTCTGTGTTCTTTGTGCTCTGAAACTGAAGGGTGTAACACACAGGTGTCAAACATGTGGCCCAGGGGCCAAAAACAAGTGTAACAGCTGATTTTTACCCCCCAGTTGGTTTTTACCCCCTCTGGTTGTTTTTTACCCCCCCCCAACATACAACCACTTTAAATATACAACAAGAAAACAAGGTTATATTTCATTTTTTCATTGCAAGCGCTCTATATGAAATATGACTCTCTTTGATTTTAATAAGTAAAAAAAAGAATGCGAAATGACGTGGCTTTTTGTGAAATATTTTATTTGAACTTTAATTCGATGTAATGGAAATGAGTTGGCTTTGTTTACATAATATACTGAACAAAAATATAAATGCACGACTTTTGTTTTTGCTCCCATTTTTCATGAGCTGAACTCAAAGATCTAAAACTTTTTCTGTGTACACATAAGGTTTATTTCTCTCAAATATTGTTCACAAATCTGTCTAAATTTGTGTTAATGAACACTTCTTCTTTGCTGAGATAATCCATCCACCTCACAGGTGTGGCGTATCCAGATGCTGATTAGACAGCATGATTTTTGCACAGGTGTGCCTTAGGCTGGCCACAATAAAAGGCCACTCCAAAATGTGCAGTTTTATCACACAGCACAATACCACAGATGTCACAAGTTTTGAGGGAATATGCAATTGGCATGCTGACTTCAGGAAAATCAGGAACTGAATGTTCATTTCTCTACCATAAACCATCTCCAAAGTTGTTTCAGAGAATTCATGAAGAAGACTGCGCGAGGAAAATGGTGGTCACACCAAATACTGACTGGTTTTCTGACCCCCCTGGACCACCCAATACAGTAAAACTGCACATTTTAGAGTGGCCTTTTATTGTGGCCAGCCTAAGTCACACCTGTGCAATAATCCTGCTGTCTAATCAGCATCTTGATATGCCACACCTGTGAGGTGGACGGATTATCTCAGCAAAGGACAAAGGAGAAGTGCTCACTAATACAGATTTAGACAAATTTATGAACAATATTTGAGAGAAATAGGCCTTTTGTGTTCGTAGAAAAAGTTTTAGATCTTTGAGTTCAGCTCATGAAAAATGGGAGCAAAAACAAAAGTCGTGCGTTTATATTTTTGTTCAGTGTAGTTTGTGCAAAATGTGAACACATAAAAAATTTACCAAAATTAAAATTATGCGAATGCAAATAAAAAATTTTGCTCACTTCACAACAACACATATTGCTCAAATCCAGTGATACATGGAGTACACAGATTCTTCAAAACAAACAAAAATTTCTTGATCGAGTCTCATTCGAGTAAGGTGCTATCCGATCACAACAACACCTTTACGTATTCACCGGGATTCACCGGACAGTATATATATATGTAAGGGTAGAGACTGCGATCTGGTAGGATCGGCGATTCTACCAGTAGAGACTCTGATCGTAGTCTCTACCAGTAGAAACTCTGATCAGAGTCTCTACTGGTAGAAACTCCGATCCTGCCAGTAGAAGGGTTAGGGTTAGGGTTCGAATCGGAGTTTCTACCAGTAGAGACTCTGATCGGAGTTTCTACTACGATCGGAGTCTCTACTGGTAGAATCACCGATCCTACCAGATCGCAGTCTCTACCCTGACATATATATATACTGTCCGGTGAAGATTATCCAATTTACCTATATATAGGTAAATTGGATAATCTTCACTCATTCCATCATGGACGACGATCTGTATACTCAGCTTCTTAACTTCTTCTCGGCTACTGATCGGCGATATCCTGACGCCATCTACGACCTACCACCCCAACAACGTGCCAATGCCAAGGCCAACTTCCGCCACACCGCCAAGCCCTACCACGTGGCCAATGGCATCCTGATGTTTGATGACAAAGAGGTAAGCTCAGGCATTCTTATTAGAATTTAAACTGTCGTGAGTTAAAACACTTAGCATTACGCTACGAGCCTGCGTGTCTGTTCGTCTGTCTGTCTGTAGATATTTTGTCCGAGCGATGACTTAGAAAGTATTTGACCGATCCATTTCAAATTTAGAATATGAGTTACTTAACTAAAAACAAAGGCTGAGTTCGTTATTCAGCTTTGCAGCTCATCAAGTATGCGCATAATTAAAAATTTTCCCACACACCTATTTTTCACAATTTTGGCTCTTAAACGCTCAATTTTTAAGCTAGGTTCATCAAATTTGCATCAAATATGTGGCTTAAAGACCTGTACATCTGTATCAAATATAATGTTGACATTGAATTTCAAGGTCATTTCTGGGAAAATGTCTTAAAATCGAGAATTTTCTTAATTCCTTGCATTGGGATATAACTCATCACGTATTTAAGCTAGAAATTTCAAAATTGCAGGAAACATGCACCTAGTCAACCTCGAATTTTGTGTTGAAAATGGTGTTGATTTACCTTGACCTTCAATATGAATGTAAATCAATATAGCATAATAAAGCAATAAAACAAGGTGCAATAAATATAGGGATGCAATACATTGCTAAACTATTTCAAAACATATCTAGGAAGGCATATGTAAAATTTCCCTAAAACATTGCTTTATCACATCCAACCCGTAAACAATCTATATTTTCCTCACAAAATCCAAACGATAGACTTTTAGACTGCTTTTCATATATTTTCATTTTAAGTGGCAGTTTCTAGAGGGAGGGGTAAGAATCAACTAGTTGATTTTTACCTCCGGGGATAAGAATGGGAGGGGGGTAAAAACTGACTGCTACACCAGCCCGCCAAAGCATCCAGTCCTGCCTGCGGGATGAATTTGTGAAAAATTGCAAAAATTACACTGAATATATTAACAATCAATGGTGTCAAAATCATTTTAATTCAGGTTCCACATACAGACACATACCGTCCAATTAGATTTCAAGTGGATCAGAACCAGTAAAATATTATCATAATAACCTATAAATAATGAAAACCCCAAATTTTCTCCGTTTTCTGGTGTAAAAAAAAAAGTAAAATTACATGAAAATGTTTACATTACCAAACTATACTTTTACAAAAAATGTGAATAACCTAAACAAAAATGAACAAACAGAAACGTTTTAGGAAAAGTAAATGTAATTTGACCAATATTCTGCCTGTTACTAAATGTTTTGTGCGATTGTAACGCACATGTGTAAATGATAAACTGATAAACTGACGCAGAATATTGTTAAAATTACAAGTGTTTTTCTTAAGACAATTCAAGTTGTTCATGTTATTCAGATTTTTAAGGAAACTTTGTAGATGTAAACCTGATCAGAATAGAATTTTAATTTTTTCACTGTTATTATTTTACTGGTTCGGCCCACTGGAGATCAAATTGGGCTGGATGTGGAACTGAACTAAAATGAGTTTGACACCCTTGGTTTAACAGGATGTTCACTAAGAAAAAGTGACGCGAGCTCAGTGAGTTCTGGTCCAACGTTACCGACGGCTGTGTATATGATTATTCTCCCGTGAATTGGGTGAATTACCGCAGTATTCCTACCCTTAAAATGTCCGGTGCATTAAACATCAGAATACAATCGTCTTCAGTAGACATATCAATCTGAATATCACCCGGTTTGACCCACGAACTGTACCGGACCCTACTGTGCTAGCGGTGTGTTGCATTTTACGCATCATCGAACTTGAAGAAATGTGTTGCTTGTGTGCATCGGATTTTCACTGAAAAAAAAAAAAACACAAAATACAGGAGATAATATTACAATAAATGGTGCTAAATCATTTAAGGGTGGTTAAATATGTAGACAGTTCATTTGGGCACTGGAACAAATGTCACACTGGGTCTTAAAGGTCCCGTATTATGCTATTTTTCAGTCACGTCATATAGGTCTCAGAAGCCCAAAAACATAGTATTTAAGTTTGTTCGCCCCAAAATCATCCTTTGTTCGGAGTTTCAGCGGTTGAAAAAGTCACTCTCACCAGCCCTCCTCAGAACAGACTGTTTCTGGGCCTGCTTCCGGGTATGCAAATGAACGCATCTGTCCACGCCCACTCCCCCTCCCCTCTCTGGGAGAGGACACGGCTTACGCTAGCGGTACTACGCGCTGTCTGAAATGCCCCTCTCTCGTCTACAATACACATGTCTCAGACAGAACGTCTTTCCAAACACTGGCTTTCTTTGTCTTGAGGCGTGATTGAGCCCCGACGGAAAACGGCGGTGTTGTGTCGGGTTCGTGGACCTGACACGGAAAGACGCCTGCCATCACTAATGCAGGCAGCTACTAACAAGCTTGATGCTAACTATACTGATGCCAACCACAAAAGGCCCGTGTTCAAAGTAGTTCTGTTGACTCTTTCTTGATATTATCAGCTCTTGCATGTTAACGGGGATGCAAACGTTAGCAGCAGTAACCGAGCTATGTTAGCTGCCATGCTAACGTTAGACGTACACATCAACAACCACCAGCTTATCCGTAATGTAGGGTTATGCAGTAAAGATACAAAAAAATGAGAAGAACTTACATCTCCCACACTTGTACTTGGGTCACGAACCGTTGGTACTGCGTCCTTCTTGAGTCGGAGTCTTTGTGCTAACCCGGAGCTGTATGGGCCCATGTTCGAAAAACACTCGTCCGTGAAATGCCGGACACACACATACAAGCGTTTGGGAATGTTGTTTGGTCCATGAGCATCACAGATATAATCCAGCCACTTTTTACGGAGAGGCTCGGAAGTGGGGAGCAAAAATAAACTATCGTGTTGGTGTGTGCAGCTAACAACACCACAACTTGCGTGTCTCGCCTTTGCCATGTTTGTTGTCCAAGAGGTACTTTGGGGCTTACCTTTTCATGCAGGGTGGAGGCACAGTCAGGGGAGGAGTTAAATCCGTTTATGTCGTCATAAGCGGACCCAACTCAAACTCGGCCGTTGAGCAGGCATTTTAACTAACTGTGGTGTAGCAAGGCAGGGAGGAAACGGACAGTTTTCAAATTCGAACCTCATAATGAGGCTACTGCAACACACACTACTGTAAGAAAACTTTCACAAAGTGAGATTTGCATAATACGGGACATTTAATGGGTTAAAAACATTCACTTATATGAAAGATGACAGCAGACTAAAGAACCAAGCAGATGAGTTACTTTCATCTTAATTAAACCCAAGAAAAAAATATTTATTCAATACAGCACGACACCCAGCAGGACGTCCTTCTAATTGCTCTGCACAGTTTTTAATTTCACATAATGAAGTTTACCTAAGCATCAACAGATGGTTTTATAAGACCACTTTGGGTTGTAAACCTCACTGTGCATGTGTTTTTGTAGAGGCTCGTGTTCTGAATTGAAATCTCAAACCGAAACAACACTGAAAAGGAGTTTCTTTAACACGTCCGCACACTCTAGTAATAATACACAGACGCACAGATCCGAACAAAGACAGCGATCGAATCTACGAGGGTGACATTTTAACATTAGTGACACATGATGCGACGGTCCTTTTTTACTCTTCCGTCCTCCTCCTCCCACGCGGCTGTGGAGTTCCTTTAACTCTTGTACGAGCGCATGAACCCTTAAGTGAACCTGCTACGTGGTGTCACAGGTGAGGAGTGACGGCGACACTCGGAGCTTGTACTGATAAAGTCAAACATTCGCATCAGGAGGCTTGTTTTGTCAAGCTAGCGGTGCGTGACGGAGCGGCTCAGCTGACCTGTGCCATCTGTACACCTGAGACATGTGTGATAGGAAGGACGAGAACTGGAAGACAGTTTCTTTACCTGAAGACCACTTCAAAACACAAGAGGCTGATCCAAAATCAGTTTGGTTTCATGGTTTGGTCGATTGGTTGAACCAATATATATGTCGAGGCCCAAAACGGAATCTGGCCCGATTCAGAATCGGGCCGGCCGAGAATGGAATTCTATTCTAGGCCGGCCTAGAATGGAATCCTGCTGCTATAATGTTATTTTTATACCCTGTTTAATGCAAATGATCTAAATTATTACAAAAATCAATACATGGAATTTGCAAATATGTGAAAAAAAATGAAACAAACAACATTTTTATTGTAAACTATAATACACTTTATTTACAAATAGAACCTAGTGGTACTCCCCACCAATATATGGTACAGTGAAATCGACTGAAATTGACAATAGTTACTCAGGGTATGTAAGACTGAAAATGTAAAATTATGACAAATTATGGAATTATGGATCATTTGCATTAAACATGGTATAAAAATAACATTATAGCAGCAGGATTCCATTCTAGGCCGGCCTAGAATGGAATTCCATTCTGGGCCGGCCCGATTCTGAATCGGGCCAGATTCCGTTTTGGGTCTCGACATATATATATATATATATATATATATATATATATATATATATATATATATATATATATATATATATATATATATATACAGGGTGGGGAAGCAAACTTTACAATGAACATTTAGTTGTTTTTTCTCAGCAGGCACTACGTCAATTGTTTTGAAACCAAACATATATTGATGTCATAATCATACCTAACACTATTATCCATACCTTTTCAGAAACTTTTGCCCATATGAGTAATCAGGAAAGCAAACGTCAAAGAGTGTGTGATTTGCTGAATGCACTCGTCACACCAAAGGAGATTTCAAAAATAGTTGGAGTGTCCATAAAGACTGTTTATAATGGAAAGAAGAGAATGACTATGAGCAAAACTATTACCAGAAAGTCTGGAAGATACTATTAAAGAAGAATGGGAGAAGTTGTCACCCCAATATTTGAGGAACACTTGCACAAGTTTCAGGAAGCGTGTGAAGGCAGTTATTGAGAAAGAAGGAGGACACATAGAATAAAAACATTTTCTATTATGTACATTTTCTTGTGGCAAATAAATTCTCATGACTTTCAATAAATTAATTGGTCATACACTGTCTTTCAATGACTGCCTCAAAATATTGTAAATTTTGCTTCCCCACCCTGTATATACATATACACATATATATTTATCCAACACAGTGGACACTTATGCATCATCCTACACACTGACATTCAGATCATGACTGTAACTTTGCTGTTCTTCTATCTAAATCAGTTGTTAATTGTTATTTAACTGTAATTAACAGGTTTTTTTTTTTTTTTTAACATTTTTTTTTTTTTTTTTTTCTTTTTTGGCATATTATCTGAGTGAGTAATAACTAGTATTATAGTATGTTCAAACGTGAGAAAACATCAGATTAGCAGCATTAACCTCCTGAGACCCAGGAAAGTGAATTTTTTAGCTTTTTTTTTCCATTAAACAATTGTCTTGATAACTACATAATACAACAGTTTTTGTTTTTTGTTTTTTTTTTTTTTAATCCCAAGACATTTTTTAAAATTATTTTTATTTATTTATTTATTTATTTATTTATTTATTTGTTTGTTTGTTTGTTTATTTTTAATGGAATATCCTTCACAATGGACAGCATTTTATAAGTAAAACTGTCAAACTTTTGTCCCCTACAGAAGACAGAAATGCACTGCTTTGTCTCAGGAGGTTAAAAATGTTTTTATTTAATAGTTTTCACACAGTATGTCAGTAAATGCATGTTTCTGAGCTTCAAAAATTAACCCTTTCATGTATACTGGTCACTCCAGTGGACAGCTCATCTACAGCTGTTCTCTTATTTATTCATGGATTTTGTTGTTCTTTTTGTTGTTGTTGTTTTATTTTTTGTTGTTGTTTTTTACACATATCTTTATTAAAGTTTTAAGACACTACATATTTTTTCTGACATGAATTGGTAACATTATGTAGATCTCCCCTGAGAATAAACCCCCAGAATCACAAGCCCTCCCAATAGTTTTCACACAATTTATCAGTAAATACATGTTTCTGTGCGTCAAAAATTAAATGTGTGCTGTCCAGCTGAGTGGAAATTCTTGCCACTTCATGAAAAATAGGTTCATAAGAATTTTTTTTCATTATTAATTTTTTTTATTATGTTTTTTTTTTTTATTTATTTTTCAGAGGAAAATTTTCAATCGCGTTGTTTTTTTCATGCCTAAAGAGGAATAAAAACACTCAGGAAAAAAAATTTTGATTAAGGTTCTCATATTTCGTGCATGAAAGGGTTAAACGCATGGTGTCCAGCTGAATGGACATTTTTGTAACTCCATGAAAAATAGGTTTATTAAGCCTTTCATGCATAAGTCACTACAGTGGACAGTTCTTCTCCAGCTGTTCTCTTGTATATTCATGGGTTTTGTTGTTTTAGTTCCATATCAGCCAACACAGTGGACACTTATGCATCATCCTATACACTGACATTCAGACCATGACTGTAACTTTGCTGTTCTTTCATCTAAATCAGTTGTTAATTGTTATTAGACTGTAATTAACAGAGTTTTTATTTATTTATTTATTTATTTATTTATTTATTTTATTTATTTTATTTTTTTTTTACTTTTTTTGCATATTATCTGAGTGAGTAATAACTAGTATTATAATATGTTGAAACGTGAGAAAACAGATTAGCAGCATTAACCTCCTGAGACCCAGGAAAGTGAAATTTTTAGCTTTTTTTCCTTTAAACAATTGTCTTGATTGGAAACTACATAATACAACATTTTTTTTTGTTTTGTTTTGTTTTTCTCCCAAGACATTTTTTAAAATTATTTTTATTTATTTATTTATATAATTTTTTTTTTATGGAATGTCCTTTACAATGGACAGCATTTTATAAGTAAAACTGTCAAACTTTTGTCCCCTACATAAGACAGAAATGCATCGCTTTGTCTCAGGAGGTTAAAAATGTTTTTATTTAATAGTTTTCACACAGTATGTCAGTAAATGCATGTTTCTGAGCTTTAAAAATTAAATGCATGGTGTCCAGCTGAGTGGACATTTTTGTAACTCCATGAAAAATAGGTTTATTAAAAAAAAAAAAAAAAAAAAAAAAAAAGAGAAATCAACATTACATTACATTGTTTGGGGGATTTGTTCCGCTTGTTGTTTGTCTGTAATGGACTTATGTATCATATGTCGGTACTATGTTCTTTTTTTTTTATGTAAAAAAAAAAAAAAAAAAAAAAAAACAATAAACAGATGGTTAAAAAAACAAAAAAACCCAAAAAACATTACATTGTTTTTTTCATGCCTAAAGAGGAATAAAAACACTTAGGAAAAAACAAAAAAATCTTGATTAAGGGTCTCATAATTCATGCATGAAAGGGTTAAGAACAAGAACATAATCACTATGAAGAATAACCGGTATATTTAAAGTTTTTCTTCAGTGGGAACGTCTTCATCTTTACTTCCTCATTTCTATTACATTCCACAATAATGCAAACACTTTTCTACATTTACTATGTGTGTTGCTGCTTGACTTTTAAAATGCAGACCATGCTTATTCTTCTCAAATCTGCCCAATATCAAACACAAAACTGATGAAAAAGATCGCAATCATATCCTTGAAGGCTTAATTAAAAAAATGTAGTGTGATAGTCTACAGGTTGAACTGAAATAATCCCTTTGGTATTAGCAGTGACTTACATAATAATAACGTGTACGTATGCTGTGTTATGAATCTAAATGTTTTCATTCTTGCATCATTTCTTTTACAAGTTCCTTAATTAATGAATTTATTTTTTAAGTTTGGGTTTAACAGCTGCGGGGCATGCAGCTATTTTAAAGCAGAAAACTCCACCCATCTGATACTTGAACGCCGCAAAAAAGTCTTTTAAATCCCGGTCTGAATTGAACGTCCTAATACTCAAGTCCATTTCAGCATATGAAAGAGACATCAAATCAAATCAACCTTGCCTGAAGTGTGAAGGGTGTCTGTGTCTGGGGTTGTTTCAGATGTCTTCTGATGAAGTGCTGCTCACATTATTAATCCTTCAGGGTCTGAGGGTATTTTGTCCGTTTTTGAGCACTTCTGATTTTGCCTTTATATACTATATAAAGAAACGTTTACTATAGCCATGTTGGGTATCTTTTTTTTCAGCACAACTTCATCTATCTCATCTTTAATCTACTTTATCAACACAAAAGGCCAAAAAAACAAAAAATATAAAATCTGATATTATAAATTTATATACTGTATTGCATAAATAACACAAAGATGCTTAACAAAGCTTTTCAAAGACTTTAAAAGTGAATATTGGTTCCAAATATTAGGTATAGAAAATCAAAATTGTAATAAATTAAAACTATACATAAAACATATCTTTATATGTTTGCAGATGACACAGATGTAGCGATGGGACTTTTGGCTCTTTTACTGAAAAGAGCCGTTCAAAAGACTAGCTCATTTATGTTTTTTGCATTATTTTGAAACACCAATGTTTTAATGACTAAATAGGCTACATGTGATGATTGACATTACATTTTAAAGGTGTTTAATTGGCGCAGCAGTAAATGTTATCTTACCATTAACCCCTTTAGCCCTATCAGCGGAAAAAATTCTATTAATATTCCTCTACTATAAAAATATAATAAATCAGGACAATGAATGTTTTTTCCACTTTTGCTCAAAGTTTAGACCCTAATGTTAATAAGAGTACATGAAAAGTGTATTTTAGTGCAAACTTTAATGTTCAAACATGATTTTTAATCTTTGTGGGGTGAAATATACACTATTAAAAATCTCCGACACGAACAGTTCATTTATGCATATCATTGTCAATCCGGCCGAAAAAAAAACAGGCGAGGATAAAAAATTCTAATTTCTCTTTTAGTTTGTTACAGTTTACTCAGGCATAGTAATAGATACAATATTTTAGACAATGGGAATAGATTCTGTGAGGTCTCTAAATGTCCATAGACACCAAGAACATCCATATGAACCTTATTATTATGAAGGAATTCTTCATTTACTTCGGGTATGTCTTTTTAGGCGTTTTCCCCTGAAAATATGGTCAGGGTTTAACAGAATAGTTAGTTAAATATGTGGGCTAAATACATGACATGAGAGGTGACATTAGGCAAATGCTGGAATTTGACCAAAAACATCACGGTAAAAGTTGCATGCCCATCTTTTCTTTTTGAAAAGTGCATCCAAATACTCCTCCTTTTTCTTTGGCTCATTACTCACAGGTGGTCACTCAGGGTACGTTTACATGGCAACACTAGGATCTAATTCCGCAAAGATTTCTCCTTTGCGTTATAAAATCATTCCGCGTTAAGACGAAGCCGCTATGATAACGATCTGTGTTAACATGAGTCCGCGAGCACGGCTGAATACGCTGTAGTGGCCATGCCAGACCAGTAGCTGGCGATCTCCTAACTGTCCTCCTTCGATGGTACGTTAGGGATTGACTCAGGCATTGGCGAATATAAGAAATGCATCTCTGCTGGTAAGAGTGTAAGTCTAACTTTTGGTGGAGAAGCGACAGCAAACTGAGCACAGTTAGCAGCACGTATGTTGTTCTGAAACCGGCCATTGTTGTTGTGGTTGTTCCTTCTTTTTCTGCAGCTTTATTGTGTCATAGAGGCTGGCAAACCAGCTTGGAGGCGCATTACCGCCACCAACTGGCCTGGAGTGGGTTAACTGGTGGTTCTTGGCTGCGCGCGCATGCGGTGATGTCATATTTTACCCCAGAACGCTCCGATTCGGGTTAACACGGAGCTGAAATGCGGAGCGTATCGATAACATTCCGCCCTGGACCCTGGTATCAAAAGTTTCCGGATTCAGGCACTCTAGGCACCGTTTCCATGTTAACAGAAGACTAATCCGCCATGAAATCTTCCCGGAGTCGACTGAATCCTACGCCGTGTAAACAGCCCCTCACTCACTCACTCTCAAACTTTTCTCTGGTTTTGACCAGTCTTCTAGCTCCGCCTCCTCCAGTATGCTCACCTCACGCTTCAAACTGTCAAAAGAGGGTCGACGTTGATCTTATACTTAACCAGAGTTGAATTAACTGGATAGCACCTGTGCAACAGTTTCAGAGATACACTGTAAAAAAAACAAAAAAAACCCAAAACAAAACAGTATTATTCCAGCAGCAGGGATGCCGAAAAAATACTGTTAAATAATGGACAATAACCATCTCATAAAAATATGGTAATTTTCCACAATTAAAATACAGTTTTTTGCCCTAACTTTACATGAGATTTTGCTTTTTTTTTTTCTTTTTAATGTTTAGTAAAGAATATTTACATGTATTAAAACAATCGAATTATATATATATATATATATATATATATATATATATATATATATATATATATATATATATATATATATGTGTGTGTGTATATATATATGTATATATATATATACATATATATATATATATACATATATATATATATATATATATATATATATAATTTTCAATTAGACTAAGTTGTACAATCCACTGATAAAAACTGTATTTGGACAGGTTATCAGTGCTTATACATGTTATACATTCATAAAAATACATTTATTCAACATTTTTGTTGTGAAACCTCCTGTAATTACACAAGATATTTGTCAATTATAAAACAACATGTCTTGTTAAACTTACAGAACAAATACTTCTTTTACAGTTGTCAGTAATTTTATCTCAATTTATTATTATTATTATTATTTTTTTTTTTTTTTTACACTATTAAACTTTAAAACAACAGTTTAATCTCATTAATAGGAAAGACATATTTGTGATATTACGACATATTTACAAATGTATTTTAATTGTATTTTTCTGCGAAAAAAAAAAAAATTAAAAATGGAAATTTATTCAGTTACAGTTTTTTCGTGTTATTTTACATTCGACATGTAAAATCACAGTCTATTTTTGTCATTTCATTGATATTTTTCTGTATCTTAAAAATACAGGAAAAATCTGTAAAATAAACTGTGAAAATTCTGTTAAATTACAGATTTTTTTTTTTTTTTTACAGTGTACCTCTCACACCTTATTTGAGATGAACTTCCAAGGTAATATCCATATTTTTTCCCAAACCACATTAAAATATAAATTATTCCAAATAAAAGATAGAAGCCGTCTTACAAATTGTATCCCTTTGAATCATTTCTCTAATACCTTTATTATTGGTTTTTTTTTTTGTTTTTTTTACTCAAAAAAGGATCTGAATTTCTTACGTATAATTCTGATTGAGCAATTTGAGGGGTAATGTTTGAAGGTCTGATAGTAGTCGATAGTTTTTAAACCTGAAGGGATAGCATCAAAAACGACAGCATGTTCTCTTGGGAGTACAGGAATTTTATATTCTGGCAAAAATTCATTAAAAGTAAACAACTGACCTTCCTTGTTAAACAATTGACAGACAAGATTCTAAATTTTCTTACTTTCGTTAAAATGCCTTTAGTGTAAATGGGAATGTGTGTTTAAAAAGATGTATATGAATGCATGTGTATTTAGTATGGTAGTGGATATGAGTTAATGTCTGAGGAAATGTTTCTGCGTATTTCTTTGCATCCTTGACAAGGCAAACAGTGCTTATATAAGTAGTTTTTTTCTGTTATGTAACATTTTTGTTGCAGAGGGAGTGTACCATTGGTTCTTTTGTTTTTCTCGTTATCATATCTCCTTGAGTCACTTGTCTTTTGAGTTTTCTTTTAATGCCTTTTTGCTTCTGCTTTTGTCCCTTGCTGACTTTCCAAATTTCTGAGAATGCTTTTTTCATTAATGTTCTGTATTTCTGTATAGAAACGGACCTTGTGCATTTGGCTTAAATGTCTGTTTTGATTCATTACACTGGTCTACTAGTAAAATGCTTCCAGAATATAAGTAGTTAAACTTCACTAAATTTGACTCACTGATAAAGAAAATTTAAGTCAAAAATGCTATTTGGTTGTAGTTTCTAAAACACGAGTCGCTTTTCCATGGGACATCTGCGCAAAACTTTACCGATATTTATTAAATGTTGAAAAAACAGAAGTGCGTAATGTCGGTTTTTCCATTAAATCACAAATGTGATGATTTGTTTATTTATTATGACGAGATGACACGAGAAGTCATTCCATAAACATGGCAACAAACGTAAATATGGTGTTGGTTTACAGATATATTCATTATTATTATATATTACCCCTCTATTTCATACTAAATTAAAAAAATGAGTGGGTTTCCTAGTGTGTCCACACATACCGCGACATGTTTCTTCTTCTTCTTCGCTCATTGTAACATACATCAACACCTGTTTTTTTTAATTCACATGACTCTAGTTGCGAAAAAAAGGTCTTTCCATTGCAGTTTTGCGTGCTATACCATTTGGCGCTATGCCCAAAAAGCCACCTCTTGCCAGTGCAAAAATTTTAATCGAAAAATGAGACTTTTGGCAAAATTGTTGTTTTTCCATTAAGTACATTTTTATGCGCAAGTTATATTTGCACAATTTGAGGGTCAATGGAAAAGCCTGAATGAAGCTTTCAAGAAAGATGGGTTACAAATTCTTTGATGACAAAAGCCAACATTCGTCTTCATCCATTAGTTTTCTAAACCGATTAGTCTTTGAGAAGGTTGCGGAGGTGCTGGAGCCTATCCTGGCTACATGTGGGTGAAGGTGCATTGCATTTTATTGTTTTTTGTTTTTTTTATTGTAAAGTAAAACATTTTGAATATAAAGAATGATATCAATATTTTGAAAATAAGAAATTTTAGCCCCAAGCTCCCCAAAGCACCCAACCCACCCCCGCCAACCGACCAACCAACCAACCAACCAACCAACCAAACAAACAAACAAACAAACAAACAAACAAACAACTAACCAAGCAACCAAGTAACCAACCAACCAAGCAACCAGCCAACCAAGCAAGCAAGCGGCCAGCCAACCAACCACCCAACCAACCAACCAACCAACTAACTAAGCAAGCAAGCAAGCAAGCGGCCAACCAACCAACCAACCAACTGGCCAACCGACTGACCAACCAACCCACCCCCCGCCAACCAACCAACCAACCAAACAAACAAACAAACAAGTAACCAACCAACCAAGCAACCAGCCAACCAACCAACCAACCAACCAGCCAACCAACCAATCAACCAACCAACCAACCAAGCAACCAGCCAACCAACCAACCAACCAACCAAGCAAGCAAGCAACCGGCCAGCCAGCGAACCAACCAACCAACCTACCGACCAACCAACCAACCAACCAAACAAACAAACAAAGTAACCAACCAACCAAGCATCCAGCCAACCAACCAACCAACCAACCAACCAACAACCAACCAACCAACACAACCAAACAGGTGTGTACCAAAACGTTCAGTTTGTGTTCATACATATGTGTTATTGTATTATGTGTTTATGTAAATTATATTATACTTGTTTGTAATAATATAAAGACAGAAAAAAAATGATTTAAGAATAAATATCAGGTGTTAGATTATAGATATGTTTAGACTAGGAAGGTTGTTATTGTTATTAATTATGTAAGGAGAAGGGGCGGGTGTTTATAAGTTCTGTTTCTTCTCACTCCTTTTCAAATATGTACTATATGTCTTACGTTTAAATGTTTTGGCTGTTTATTTATTTTTCCTCTTTTTTGACATTCATAATTTCAAAATAAATACAATAATCAATCAATCAATAGTACTTTTTGTGTACCAGAAGTTACATAGTGTCAGTGCAGGCAATACAGATACTGTTGAACCTATTGTGAGTTGTCGTACCACCAAAATGACCTTGAAAATATACTTTGAAGGCTGAAAAACTCCATAGTGTTGAAACAAAAAGCGAATGCCATGGCAGATAGATTAATGTATTGACACAGAGAGTAGAAGCAGGTGCGTGTCCTTTATATCTGCCTGCAGTGATGCTTGAATGCTCTGCTGTTTTATAGATACAGAAATAAATGCTCAAGGCAAATGGGTAATCCTGTATGTGATACCGAAAAAGTGATTTGTGAAGGACAAATCTAAAGGAAGAAGATGAGATGATGATGATTCCTCAGTCACAGCAGGTTCTGAAACAGACCCTGTGGTCTAACCCCAGTAGGTGGACTAATATATGAGGAAGCAGGCTTTGTATTTGAACTCTACAGGCTCTGATATGACTCACACCAGGCTTTCAGACATACCGCCCTCTCTCTGTCTCCATCTTCTATCTCTATCCTTCTTTTTTCCCTTGCATATCCTACCTCTCTGTCCTGTCCTCCGCCTACAGATAAGCTTCTAATAAGGTGTCATGGAAGAGGGTTTTACCTTCTGCTCGCTCTCTTCATACAGACGTACAAAGAAAATGGAAAATGAGTAGAAAAAGGGAGGGGGGGGGGAGTAAAGGAAAGTCAAAACCCTTCTCTTTTTCTTTGAAGGTCGCAAACTGACTTTTGGTAACACTTCGTCTGTCTGAGCACAGCTTAATTAAACTTACTCTAACTGTGAAAAGACGGAAAACCTGTTCTGGAGATGTATCGTGTAATAAGGTAGTCGAAACACTTACATGGAGGTTAGATTAGGGTGATGACTATGAATACAGATGTGGAGCGGTCTGTGGAGGTTCTCATTCGCCCAGGTCATCGTACTTTTTTGTAGTTCTTCTCGGTTCAACTGGAGAACATGAGATTTTTTCAGTTCTGAAGTGAAGAAGTCTCTTGGATGAGAGATGAAACATTTTCATGGGTGTATTCAAACCTACACTTACCAGAGTTCCTTTCCCCGGAAAGTTCAGGCTTTTTTTTTTTTTTAGGTGTGAATACAAACACGCAAACTCTGATTTGAGTCAAACATGGGGGGGTGGTCTTGGTTCGCTTCCAAATGGACTGTAGGTCGGCTCATTTCTGGTGTGAATACAACTGGTCTCAAGCCGAAACAAACCAAGGAATCTTGTGTGTTTTTGTGCTTGATGAACCACCGTAGCCACTGGAAGTTCCCGAACCGCACCCCTCAGTCCTCCTAGTTTCCACATCCGGTTCAGATGGGGGTCATTCTCACCCTTACCTTACCTTACCTTACCTTACCTTACCTTACCTTACCTTACCTTACAAACCTTTTCAAAGACTTTAAAAGTGAATTGGTTCCAAATATTAGGAATATCAAATCAAAATTTGTAATAAATTAAAACTATACTCAAATATTTGACATAAAAGCACATCTTTACATAGGCTCTCACCCCCACCTCTCCGTCCTCCCGGTTTCCACATCTGGTTCAGGTGGGGGTCATTCCCACCCTTACCTGTAATGCTAATGCAGTCTGTGGATTAGAATCTGCAGATTCAGCCAGTTTTTCTGTTTTGAAAAAGGACAAAAAATGACGAAGATATGGTCAGAAATATAAACACCCCCCCACGTCATTTTCATACTTTTACTCATGTTTGTTTGCTCCCAGTTGAAACTGTCATACCTCTGGTTATATTTGCTTAATGAACCTTTTCAAAGACTTTACAAGTGAATTGGTTCCAAATATTAGGAATATCAAATCAAAATTTGTAATAAATTAAAACTGTACTCAGATATTTGACAAAAAAGCACATCTTTACGTAGGCGCTTTCTCACCCCCCCCACCTCCCGTCCTCCCGGTTTCCACATCTGGTTCAGGTGGGGGTCATTCTCACCCTTACCTGTAATGCTAATGCAGTCTGTGGATTAGAATCTGCAGATTCAGCCAGTTTTTCTTTTTTAAAAAAGGACAAAAAATTACGAAGATATGGTCAGAAATATAACCCCCCCCCACCTCATTTTCATACTTTTACTCATGTTTGTTTGCTCCCAGTTGAAACTGTCATACCTCTGGTTATATTTGCTTAACAAACCTTTTCAAAGACTTTACAAGTGAATTGGTTCCAAATATTAGGTGTACCAAATCAAAATTGTAATAAATTAAAACTATACTCAAATATTTGACATAAAAGCACATCTTTACATAGGCTCTCACCCCCACCTCTCCGTCCTCCCGGTTTCCACATCTGGTTCAGGTGGGGGTCATTCTCACCCTTACCTGTAATGCTAATGCAGTCTGTGGATTAGAATCTGCAGATTCAGCCAGTTTTTCTGTTTTAAAAAAGGACAAAAAATGACGAAAAGATATGCAGAGATATGCAATGTAGAAATGGGACTACTGCCGTGGACCCCTAAGGGTTAACCCATAAAGACCCGAACATCCACTACCTCATTTTCATACTTTTACTCACGTTTGTTTGCTTCGAGTTGAAACCGTCATATTTCCGGTTGTGTTTGCTCTGTCAACATTAAGAAAAAAAAGAAAAAGAGTGTTTCAAATCCGAACTTTTGAATGTCCCCAGTGGTCTACGGGACCGACTTCCGATGCTACGATATGTTGAAAATGTCATGTGATTGAGCCATGACTGTGGACCCCTAAGGGTTAAAATCATATTCTGTGCATTTCTTGAGCTAAAAAAAGTGAATAAATAAAATAAAATAACTGCAAAAGGTTAATCTGTTACTATTGTCAGTATGTCTGTGCTTTATACATCTGGAAAAACAGTAAAGAACTAAAGTGATTTCATTTATCTTCATCTGATCTACTCTAGATCAGTTATAATAACTCTGCTGATAAAAAAAAAAAATAACAACCACATGAATACGATTCCACTTCTGTGTCTTTACTCTGGTCTCCTTTGTCAACAAACACGTATTGATTTTTCCAACAACTCTTTGGGGATGAAGAAGTGCAGCGGTGCTTAGTATCAGCGCTGGACTTACAATGGCTGGGTCTTTATTGTTTATCGTTTGTGGTTATGGATTTTGGGAGTATTTAGTATCAAACACACATGGTATAATCCTTACAGCAGTGTCACACTAGGGCAGGGGGGGCAAATTCATTTTAGTTCGGGGGCCACATTCAACCCAATATGATCTCAAGTGAGCCGGACAAATATAATAATAACAATGAAAAAAGTAAAATTTTATTATGAAAACGTGTACATCTATAAAGTTACCTTAACCACTCTTGGCTTAGAGCACAGGTCTCAAACATGCGGCCGGGGGGCCAAATCCGGCCCACCAAAGGGTCCAGTCTGGCCCCTGAGATGAATTTGTGAAATGCAAAAATTACGCTATATTAATCATTTTAGTTCAGGTTCCACATACAGACCAATTTAATCTCCAATGGGTCGGATCAGTCAAATACTATCATAATAACCCATAAATACTCACAACTCCACATTTTTGTCTTTGTAAATGTAAAATTTTCATGTCATTTTACTGTATTTACACTAAAACAAGCTAACATTTTACAAAAACACGAAGCTAAAGGGTCCAGTCTGGCCCCTGGGATGAATTTGTAGAATGCAAAAATTACACTCATTTTAGTTCAGGTTCCACATACAGAGCAATTTAATCTCAAGTGGGTCGGATTAGTAAAATACTTTCATAATAATCTATAAATACTCACAACTCCAAATTTTTCTCTTTGTAAATGTAAAAATTTTAATGTCATTTTATTGTATTTACACTAAAACAAACTACCATTTCACAAAAACACAAATAACCTCAACAAATATAAACATTTTGAAATGTCTGAAGTTTAATTTTAACAGTATTCTGCCTGTTATTAAATGTTTTGTGTATTTGTGGATCTGCTGTGATCTGCAAGTTGTAATTTACACGTTTAAATTATATAATGATATGACATAATATTGTTAAAATTCCACTTCATTTACTTTAGAAATTTCAGTTTGTTCATGTTATTCACATTGTTTTAAAGGAGAGTTGCTAGATGGAAACATTTTCATTGTATAATTTTACTTGTTTTTGCTCTAAAACATAGAAGAAAGTTCGGAGTTGACATTATTTATATATTACTATGTTATTATTTTTCTAGTCCGGCCCACTTCAGATCAAGTTTAGCGTAATGTGGCCCCTGAACTAAAATGAGATTGACACCCCTGGCTTAGAGTCTGGTTTTGACCAACTCTATATGTAGAGTGTCATGAGATAACTTTTGTTATGATTTAGCACTATATAAATAAAGTTTGATTTGATTTGATTTAAAAATCTGAATAAAGAATAAGTGCAATTGTAACAAAATTATGCCTCATTATTGTCATTTATATTACACTTTACAGATCATAGTGGAATTACAAATACACATAAGATTTAGTAAAAGGCAGAATACTGTAAAAATTGCACTTACTTCTTGTAAGACATTGTAGGTTCTTCATATTTGTTCAAGTTATTCACATTTTCATGTCATTTGGTCCTTATTTATTGCCCCGCCCCCCAAAGGGGAGTCAAGGGTATTGTTTTTGGTTCAGTTTGTTTGTTTGTTAACACTCCAGCAGCAAAACTATTGGTTGAATTCATGCCAAATTGGGTTTATAGATTGCCAGTGACCCAGAATAGATCTGATTACATTTTGGAAACAGTAGGTCGAAGTTAAAATTTTTTATGAATTTTTAAAAAAAATGTTTTCCCCCATTTACTTATAATGGGTAAAATTTCGCAGGTCTGTAGTAGAAAAACTATTGGTTGAATTCATACCAAATTGGGTTTATAGATTACCAGTGACCCACAAGACATGTCATAACATTTTGGAAAAGAAGGTCAAAGTTCAAATTTATTATGAATTTTTAAAATCTTTTTTTTCTCCCATATACTTATAATCGGCAAAATTTCAAATCTCTATAAAAAACATCAATTTTGTTTCAATTTACCTCAAACTTGGCACATATGTAGAGGCCATTGATATGCTGACATCAGCACATGCATAGACGTGATGACATCAGCCTGATTGATGCCAACATAAGCTATAATACATGTGAGGGGCGGGGTTTGTTGTGCCTGGAACCACTTGTTATCATTTATATTACACTTTACAGATCATAGTGGATTTACAAATACACAAAAGATTTAGTAAAAGGCAGAATATTGTTAAAATTGCACTTAAGACATTGTAGGTTCTTCATATTTGTTCAAATTATTCACATTTTCATGTCATTTGGTCCTTATTTATTGCCCCGTCCCCCAAAGGGGAGTCAAGGGTATTGTTTTTGGTTCAGTTTGTTTGTTTGTTAACACTCTAGCAGCAAAACTATTGGTTGAATTCATGCCAAATTGGGTTTATAGATTGCCAGTGACCCAGAATAGATCTGATTACATTTTGGAAACAGTAGGTCGAAGTTAAAATTTTTTATGAATTTTTTTTAAAAATGTTTTCCCCCATTTACTTATAATGGGTAAAATTTCGCAGGTCTGTAGCAGCAAAACTATTGGTTGAATTCATACCAAATTGGGTTTATAGATTACCAGTGACCCACAAGACATGTCATAACATTTTGGGAAAAGTAGGTCAAAGTTCAAATTTATTATGAATTTTTAAAATCTTTTTTTTTCTCCCATATACTTATAATCGGCAAAATTTCAAATCTCTATAAAAAACATCAATTTTGTTTCAATTTACTTCAAACTTGGCACATATGTAGAGGCCATTGATATGCTGACATCAGCACATGCATAGACGTGATGACATCAGCCTGATTGATGCCAACATAAGCTATAATACATGTGAGGGGCGGGGTTTGTTGTGCCTGGAACCACTTGTTATCATTTATATTACACTTTACAGATCATAGTGGATTTACAAATACACAAAAGATTTAGTAAAAGGCAGAATATTGTTAAAATTGCACTTAAGACATTGTAGGTTCTTCATATTTGTTCAAATTATTCACATTTTCATGTCATTTGGTCCTTATTTATTGCCCCGCCCCCCAAAGGGGAGTCAAGGGTATTGTTTTGGTTCAGTTTGTTTGTTTGTTCAACACTCTAGCAGCAAAACTATTGGTTGAATTCATGCCAAATTGGGTTTATAGATTGCCAGTGACCCAGAATAGATCTGATTACATTTTGGAAACAGTAGGTCGAAGTTAAAATTTTTTATGAATTTAAAAAAAAAATGTTTTCCCCCATTTACTTATAATGGGTAAAATTTCGCAGGTCTGTAGTAGAAAAACTATTGGTTGAATTCATACCAAATTGGGTTTATAGATTACCAGTGACCCACAAGACATGTCATAACATTTTGGAAAAGTAGGTCAAAGTTCAAATTTATTATGAATTTTTAAAATCTTTTTTTTTCTCCCATATACTTATAATCGGCAAAATTTCAAATCTCTATAAAAAACATCAATTTTGTTTCAATTTACTTCAAACTTGGCACATATGTAGAGGCCATTGATATGCTGACATCAGCACATGCATAGACGTGATGACATCAGCCTGATTGATGCCAACATAAGCTATAATACATGTGAGGGGCGGGGTTTGTTGTGCCTGGAACCACTTGTTATCATTTATATTACACTTTACAGATCATAGTGGATTTACAAATACACAAAAGATTTAGTAAAAGGCAGAATATTGTTAAAATTGCACTTAAGACATTGTAGGTTCTTCATATTTGTTCAAATTATTCACATTTTCATGTCATTTGGTCCTTATTTATTGCCCCGCCCCCCAAAGGGGAGTCAAGGGTATTGTTTTTGGTTCAGTTTGTTTGTTTGTTAACACTCCAGCAGCAAAACTATTGGTTGAATTCATGCCAAATTGGGTTTATAGATTGCCAGTGACCCAGAATAGATCTGATTACATTTTGGAAACAGTAGGTCGAAGTTAAAATTTTTTATGAATTTTAAAAAAAAATGTTTTCCCCCATTTACTTATAATGGGTAAAATTTTGCAGGTCTGTAGCAGCAAAACTATTGGTTGAATTCATACCAAATTGGGTTTATAGATTACCAGTGACCCACAAGACATGTCATAACATTTTGGGAAAAGTAGGTCAAAGTTCAAATTTATTATGAATTTTAATTTTTTTTTTTTTTTCTCCCTGCGTTTCTTAACACTCTAGCAGAAAAAAAACTATTAGTTGAATTCATACCATGCCCGCGGACCGTATGTTTGACACCAGTACACTAGGGTTTTAAGTCACATCATTAGATCATATGTTTGAGTTTAAATTCAGGATGAGTATTAAAAATGTTCATACGCTGTAATGTCTCAGGGCTGATATTAAATGCATACAGCAGATACATACTCTAATATCACAAGGGAACCAGTGCAATAGCATGTATTATGCACTATGTGTCTGACATGTAATGATAGGGAATTGGAACAGCCGTGACATGTACATTAAAATGCTGTAATGCTCCGATCAAAGCCAGGGATTCTTCTGCTATATAAATGCACAAATAAATATAAATGCAATAAATGCACAAAACATTTAGTAACAGCAGAATATTGTTCAAATTGCACATCCCAAAATGTAATTACTTATTTTAACAATCTACAATTTATTGTAAGTTTATTCATATCATTTGGAAAATTTCATATACATAAAAACAAATATAATAAAACACACCTAAATTTTAAAATCTTCCTGTTGGAATTTGAAAATAATATTAAATCTTTAGAATTCATTTATAATTAAAAAAAAAAAAAAAAAAGCACTAACACATAATATAAATTAATAAAAAAAATTTCAATACTGACTGAACTCTCTGTTGCATTTATTTATTTATATTTGTCAGATTTCTTATTTATTTATTTATTTACTTGTATTATTGTTATTATTATTATTATTATTATTATTATTATTATTATTATTATTATTATTTTATGCCTTGTATTTTTATTTGTCAGATTTCTTTATTTACTATTATTATTATTATTATTATTATTATTATTATTATTATTATTATTATTATTATTATTTGCATTTTATGCCTTGTATTTTTAAATCTATGCATTATTTTCTTAAACTTACTTGTACTGTATACTCAAATGTTATTAATAAAGTTTAAAAAAAAAAAAGTTTTATGTGCATCTACATGATCAGTGAATTAAATATAAGAAAGCACTTGATTTTCTCTGAAAAAAAAAAAAAATACAGAAGATAATATAAAACAATAAATGGTGATAAATCACTCGTGACCCCATTTTAACATCACAAATTCATTCAAAACGGAGATGATTTTTTTTTTTTTTTTTGCTATAATTAATTTGTTTTTGAGTATGTAATAGTGTGCTACACTATGTTTCAAATAAACGTTAATTTTAGACACATTTAGTCTATTTAATGTATATCATTATGGACAGAGGCTTTTATGGATTGGGATTGTCTCTCTCAACTCACCATATATCTATATAGCTATATCTATATCTATCTATATCTATCTATCTATCTATCTATCTATCTATCTATCTATCTATCTATATATATATATATATATATATATATATATATATATATTTTTTTTTTTTTTTTTTTTTTTTTTAATCAATTACTAGAAATTCCAGGTGACCCCATTTGAATTCCAGGCGACCCCACGTGGGGTCCCAACCCCAAGGTTGAAAAACACTGCTTTAAGAAAAAGAGGCATGACTGACTGCCACACAAAAGCACTCTAAGCCCCGCCTCCTCTCAGTATCTTAACACCGACTTATTTAATTAAGATAAAGTGATAAAGCCCTCAGAGATGAAAGCGGTAAAACCAGCGGTAATGTGAGATACACATGGTTTTAGGCTGCGTTTGAGAAGGAGAATGTGGTGTAGACGACCTAGAGGCAACTGTACAGTCAGCATAGTAGAGCAGGGGTGTCGAACTCATGTTAGTTCAGTTCCATATTCAGCTAAATTTGATCTGCAGTGGGCCGGACCAGAAAAATAATAACAGAATAATATAGAAATAATGACAACTCCAAATTTTTGTCTGTGTTTAGTGTAAAAAAAACAAAACAAAACGTTAAATTATGAGAACACTTACTTTTATAAACTATCCAAAAAAAAAAGAAAAGAAAAAACTGAAATTAAAAAAAAAAAAAAACGTAAGAAAATTTAGTACAGTTTTAACAATATTATTCCTCAACTTCTCATTTGTCCATGTGCATTATGGATCAGATCTACAAAGACACTAAACACTGAGGAACAGGAAGAAAAATTGTTCAAATTGTGCTTAATTTTCTTTAGACATTTCAGGTTGTTCATATTTGTTCAGGTTTTTCACATTTTATTGTTACAGGACAGTTTGGAAATGTAAATATTTTCATAATTTAATGTTATTTTTTGCACTACAATAAAGAAGATAAAAAAAAATAAAGTTGTTAATTCCAGATTTTTTTGGCGTAATTCAAGAGTTTTTTTTACTTTATTTAAGTTTTTTTTTTTTTTTGTTTTTGTTTTTGCTTAATTCAATATTTTTTTTACTTAACTGAAGATTTTTTTTGGTCTTAATTGAAGATTTTTTTTTTACTTAATTGAAGATTTTTTTTTTTTTGCTTAATTCAAGATTTTTTTTCCTTAATTAAAGATTTTTTTTTTTTTTTTTTTTTTTTGCTTAATTCAAGATTTTTTTTCCTTAATTAAAGATTTTTTTTTTTTTTTTTGGCTTAATTCAAGATTGTTTGCTCAATTTGAGATTTTTTTTTTGCTCAATTCAAGATTTGTTTTTAACTTAATTGAAGATGTTTTTTTTTTTTTTGCTTAATTGAAGATTTTTTTTTTTTTACTTTATTGAAAACTTTTTTTTTTTTTTTTTTTTTTTTGCTTAATTGAAGATTTTTTTGTTTGCTTAATTCAAGATTTTTTCCTTAACTCAAGCTATTTTTTTTTTTTTTTGTCTTTGATAACACCATTTCACAAAGGAATCAACAGCAGTGGCAAATGGGGTAAGGTTACTGTCCAAATATTCATGTGCAGAAGATAGACGTGTGTACATATTAGTCCTCCTGAGACCCAGCAATGCATTTTTGTCCTCTGTAGTGGACAAGAGTTTCATAGCTTTACTTCAAAATAAAAAATTACATAATATCCACTGAAAAGGACATTATGTTAAAAAAAAAAAAAATAATGATAATAATAAAAAATGTATCTGAAAAAACTGTTCCATCATGCTGTTTCAAATTAAGGCAATTATTTAACCCTTTCATGCATAGTGGTCACTACTGTGGACAGCTATTCTACAATGTAATTTAACCTGAACTTCTATAACAGTACCTGCATAAAATCTGCATGAGTGAATATAAAGGCAAGAAAATAATAAAATGTTATTAATATTTAACCCATAAAGACCCAGCGCTTCTTTGATGGCAGTTCCCAAATGATTTTTTCTCTCTATTTCACCTTTCTTAAGTATTTATCACCATTTATTTTTATATTATCCTGTTTATGTAGCGTTTTTTTCAGCATAAAGTAGGTATTTTATTATATTTAATCTGTCGATCATGTTGATGTTCATTAAAACTCAGAGTAAATTCAAAGGTTATTAAATCAGAAACAGGAAAAAAAAGTGACTTTTTCAGCAAAGCTATCATTAATGAAGTGTCTCCATCCACTGTCATTGATCAATTTACATTGGTTTTACTGGTGAATCAATGTTGTAGAAGATGATGGTGTTTCCATGGTAACTACGGAGCCGTTGAACATCCATGGGTCACATCTGATGACCGTGAAAAGATGACGAACTGTATTTTACACTAATTATTTGCATTTTCATGGAGTTAAAAAATTGTTTAGCTGAGTGGACATTTTTTTTAACTCCATGAAAAATACAGTAGGTTCATAAAAAATTCTATTGCATTGTTTTTTTCATGCCTAAAGAGGAATAAAAACACTCGAGAAAAAAATATATTGACTAAAGTTCTCATGATTCATGCATGAAAGGGTTAATGTAAACTGGCAAAAATGTTTACTTACTGCATGTCAGGAGAATATTAGTCTATAGTTGTGCAAAAAATAAATATTTGGAAAATCTTGAATGAGTTTAGTCGTAGATAAAATGCATTGTGTGTATTTTATCTGTCAGAATAGGAATGAATACATTTTGGCAAGACTGTAATTTATTTATATATATATATATATATATATATATATATATATATATTTTTTTTTTTTATTATATGTATTTATTTAATTTTTTCTTTGTAATTTTTCATTTAAATTTTGTATATATTTATTGTCATTTTTATTATCATTTTTATGTTTATATTTACATTCGTGATGAAGAAGGCACAGTCGTAAAGTTGCATTTCGTGTTTGTAATTCTTGTCGTCAGACCATATTCATTCCTATTCTGACAGATAAAATACACACAATACATTTTATGTACGACTGAACTCATCCCAGAGTTTACAAATCTTTATTTTTTGCACAACTACAGACTAATATGCACACATTTCTATCTTATGCACAATCATAAAGTTGCATTTCATATTTGTAATTCTTGGTGTCAAAACTTTTTCATTCAAGGCTGTCACTATTATTTTATTTGGTATTATTGATTTTTAAGTTTTTTTTCATCTTTAATTTTTTATCTTTTTCCTTTCCTTTCTTTTTTCCCCCTTAATCGTCTTTCTCTACCATTATTTAAAACCCTTTACTGATATCTGGGTCTAGTATCGTCACATCCTGTGACCCTTTTACTTACTAGACGGTCAGTTTGGTTTTCATTCCCTCTTCTGTCTCACTTGAATATGCCCAACATGCACAAAATAACCATAAATTATCATATATACACACACAAACTCACCTGTAAACAGCCCTCTGTTTGCACTCGTCCTTGTTTATGAAGTTTTATGAATTATTATACCAGATGTTTTGTCCTTTTTTTTTTTTTATCTGTGTAACAATGTTTGTCTAGCACTAAAAAAAATTAAATAAAATAACTAAATAAAACTTTTTCATTCGTATTCTGACAGATAAAATACACACAATGCATTTTATATACAACTGAACTCGTTCAAGAGTTCTCAAATATGTATTTTTTGCACAACTATGTTTTTTTTTTTTTTTTTTTTGCGCAACTACAGGATAATATGCATACATATCTGTCTTCCTTACACTGTAAAAAAAAAAAAAAAAGAAGAAGTAAAAAACAGTATTATTCTGGCAGCAGGGGTGCCGAAAAAATACTGTTAAATGATGGAAAATAAGTATGTCATAAAAATATGGCAATTTTCCATAATTAAAATACAATTTTTTTGCCATAACTTTACATGAGATTTTTTTTTTTTTTTTTTTTTTAACTTTTTAATGTTTAATAAAGAATATTTACATGTATTAAAACAATCAAATTACCTATAAAAATATATAAATAAATAATTTTCAATGAGACTCAGTTGTACAATCCACTGATAAAAACTGTATGAGGACAGTTTATCAGTGCTTATACATGTTATACATTCACAAAAATACATTTATTCAACATTTTTGTTGTGAAACCTCCTGTAATTACACAAGATATTTGTCAATTAACAAACAAGTCTGGTTAAACTTACAGAACAAATACTTCTTTTATGGTTAATTGTTAGTAATTTTATCCCATTTTATTATTATTATTATTATTATTATTATTATTATTATTATTATTATTATTATTATTACTATTTTTATTGTTATTATTATTATTATTATTATTATTATTATTATTATTATTATTATTATTATTATTATCATCATTATTTTACAGTACTAAACTTTAAATTAACAGTTTAATCTCATAAATAGAAAATACATCTTTGTGAAATTATGATACATTTGCAAATGTATTTTAACTGCATTTTTCTGTGAAAAAAGAAAAAAAAATTCTTTTAAAAAATGGAAATTTTATGGTTATTCACAGTAATTTTTTTTTGTGTTATTTTATATTTGACATGTAAAATCACAGTCTGTTTTTGTCATTTCATTGATATTTTCCTGTATCTTAAAAATACAAGAAAAATCTGTAAAATAAACGGTGAAAATTCTGTTAAGTTACAGATTTTTTTTTTTTTTTTACAGTGTACCTCATAGTGGCAGAACACCAATAATTAAACAGCATGAGGGCGAAGTCAAGGAAAGGTTAACATCTGGTCAAAACAATTTAATTACAATAATCTACACCAAACTTATATTTTTGGGTAGGTAATTACTTATATTTTCAGGAAAATGTATTTTGAAATGAGAAAAAAAAATTGTGGAAAAAAAAATGTAAGGGGTTTTATGAGTGTGAATGTTTGGAAAGTGACAGTTTTCTGCCTTCATTCTGTTTTTTTTTTTTAATAAACTCTCATAAATAAACTAAATTTATTCCAAATACATTAATATTTGACTATTGTATTATTTGTCATTTTCTAAACGCAGTGTTTAAAGTTAATAAATGCATAAATCTATGAAAAATACATTTGAAAATAATGTTAATATTATTTATATGTTGTAAATACTGTAAAAAAAATGTCTATGATAGTGATAATTGAAATAAAACATGTTTATTTTGATATTTACTTTTGTTGTCCATCTGTGACGCTGCCATTTGTCAAACTCTTCCTATTTAAATATGATCAAATATTTTTTCCTCTAACCAATTATTTGGTTGTAAAATAGAGGGTTTGAATAAATTTTGGGACGAAAATGTCACAGAAACTTAACTTTTGAGAACTTTGTAATTCTTGCAAAAAATAGACGCTAATTTTTTTTTTTTTTTCCATCTGTGACGCAGTACTTTTGATATTTTTCATTTAAAAATATTTGAAACTATATTTTGATCTGGAGTATGTTTAAGATGGCATTTAGACTTTTACAAATATGTGTAACATTTGTCTTAAACTTGTCTGGTTTAAAAGTTTTGAATCAAAAAGTAGTGGGCGGTCCATCTGTGACGCTCATGATTAAATCCCTAGAAAATTTCACTTGTTTGTTAAATTTTTGTACGACTTCCTAAAGTATTGTTTGTATAGATCTGGCACCCATTCGTACATTAAACCATACCATAATCTTTACAATTTTCCAATGCTAAAGCTGTATATTTATCTTCTTGTGTCCTACCGCTGAAGATAACACTGGAAAAAGCAGAAAAGTAGCTGAATCTTTCCCACTGAACTTTAAATTACCAATGACTTTAAATTACCATCAACGTCCACATGAGTCAGAAGACCAACAGGAAGCCGTGCCATTGCTCAGCACCTCGTTTGATTAGATTTTACCTTCTTTAATGAAGCAGCTCCGTTTAACGTCTGCATTCATTTCTAACTCTCTCGTCTGAATAAGTCTGTTGTGCTGAGTCTGCAGCTCCGGTCTATATCTGCGACATCTACCTGAACTTTCTAATAACAGCATAAACAGACTGAACTGTGAAGTTCAAAGGGTCCAGTTCGGCTCCTGGGATGTTTTTGCCAAGTGCAAAAATTCCACAGTCTTGAATTAATTTAAGGAAAAAAAAAAAAAAAAAAAAAAAAAAAATATATATATATATATATATATATATATATATATATATATATATATAATAAATCTTGAATTCAGCCCAAAAAAAAAAAAAAAAAATAATAATAATAATAAAATCTCAAATTTAGCAAAAAACCTTGAATTAAGCAAAACAAATCTTGAATTAAGTGACAAAAAAAATGTTCAATTAAATAAAACAAATCTTCAATTAAGCCAAAAAAAAAAAATAAATCTCAAATTTAGTAAACAACCTTGAATAAAGCCAAAAAAAAAAAATCTTGAATTAAGTAAAAAAGACAAAAAAAAAACTCTTCAATTAATTAAAAAAAAAAAAAAATCTTCAATTAAGTAAAACAAAAACAAAAAAAAATAAAATCTTCAATTAAGCCAAAAAAAAAAAAAAAAAAAAAAAAAAAAAAAAAATCTTGATTTAAGCAAAAAAAAATCTTCAATTAAGGAAAAAAACAATTTCGAATTAAGCAAAAAAAAAAACAAAAAAACCTTCAATTAAGGAAAAAAAGCTTGAATTAAGCAAAAAAAAAAAATGAAATAAAATAAAATAAAAAATCTTTAAGTAAAAAACACACACAAAAAAATTATTGATTTAAGCAAAAAAAAATCCTCAATCAAGGAAAAAAATAATCTTGAATTAAGCAAAAAAAACAAACAAACAAAAAAAACTTTATTTAAGTAAAAAAAAAAAAAAAAAAACTTGAATTAAGCCAAAAAACAAACAAAAAAAACAACAACTCAAATTTAGTAAAAAAAAAAAATCTAGAATTAAGCCAAAAAAAATCTTCAATTAAGTAAAAAAAAAAAAAAATCATTTCTAACTCTCTCATGTCTTTCGAAGTCTGTTGTGCTGAGTCTGCAGCTCCGGTCTATATCTGCGACATCTACTTTAACTTTCTAATAACAGCATAAACAGACTGAACTGTAAAGTACTTGAACTTTTCACACTCCCATCTTCCATAAAAATAGTTGGGACAACATGTATAATAGTGACATTTAACCTATTTGCTTCTGTTGTTGGGTTTACGTGACAACTTTTATTCCTGGTTTAAACTGATTAAAGGTTAGATCAGGGGTGTCAAATGAGGCCCGCCAAAGGGTCCAGTTCGGCTCCTGGGATGTTTTTGCCAAGTGCAAAAATTCCACAGTCTTGAATTAATTTAAGAAAAAAAAAAAAAAAAAAAATTAGCTTGAATGAAGGAAAAATCTTGAATTCAGCCAAAAAAAAATAAAAAATAAAAATAATAATAATAAAATCTCAAATTTAGCAAAAAACCTTGAATTAAGCAAAAAAAAATCTTGAATTAAGTGACCAAAAAAATGTTCAATTAAATAAAACAAATCTTCAATTAAGCCAAAAAAAAAAATAAAAAATCTCAAATTTAGTAAACAACCTTGAATAAAGCCAAAAAAAAAAATCTTGAATTAAGTAAAAAAGACAAAAAAAAATCTTGAATTAAAAAAAAAAAAAAGAAAATCTTCAATTAAGTAAAAAAAAAAAACAACAACAACAACAAAAATCTTCAATTAAGCCAAAACAAATAAATAAATAAATCTTGATTTAAGCAAAAAAAAATCTTCAATTGAGGAAAAAAATAATTTTGAATTAAGCAAAAAAAAAAAAACAACCTTCAATTAAGGAAAAAAAAGCTTGAATTAAGCAAAAAAATAAAATAAAATAAAAAATCTTTAAGTAAAAAACAAACAAACAAAAAAATCTTGATTTAAGCAAAAAAAATCTTCAATCAAGTAAAAAAAAATCTTGAATTAAGTAAAAAAAAAATCTTCAGTTAAGCCAAAAAAAAAAAAAAAGAAATCTCAAATTTAGCAAAAAACCTTGAATTAAGCAAAAAAACATCTTGAATTAAGTAAAAAAAAAAAAAAAAAAAAAAAAAAAAAAAAAAAAATTTAAGTAAAAAAAAAAAATCTTCAGGTAAGTAAAAAAAAAAAAAAAATCTTCAATTCAGCAAAAGGAGAAAAAAAAGTCTTCAATTAAGAAAAAAAAAAATAAAAAAAAATCTTGAAATAAGCCAAAAAAAAAAAAAAAAATCTACAATCAAGTAAAAAAAATCTTGAATTAAATTAATTACTTAAAAATGTTGATGTAATCAGTTTCAACTATTTTTTGACTTAAATTAACTTATTATGGTTTACAGTGTGTAGTACGTTTCTTGGTCGCGTCCCTTCAAAGACTCGGTCTCGTCCCCATCACTAGATCTTAGTAAATCAGACCCTGTGTATCTCTGACAAAAATAATGGCTTGTGATGTAAAGCCTCTTTGCAAAAAACTAGTCGAATTGTGCCACACGTCGCCCGTTTTGACACATGCAGTAATGAGGTGGATCTGAAAGCACTGTTTGTGTGGAACATAATGTACGTTAACAGGATAAAGAGTTGAACCGAAGCAGCGTGACAGAAGGTTTAAGACGCAGGATTTGATCCATGGCGGTGGGAAGGGGGGGGGGGGGGGGGGGGGGGGGGGGGGGGGGTGGCTGAGCAGGGAACCAGTTAAGAAAATCCTCTGCCTGAATGAATGGGTGTGGAATATACAGCATAAATGAAACCAGTTAGTGGTAAAAGATTATTGGTTTAAATACAGATGTGGGTGTTATATACAGAAACAAACAGTTATAAATAAGTAGAATACAACAACAACAACAACAACAGGGCAAGAAGAGGACAATCAGATTTCCATGACACCATAATGCACTTCTTGCAACTTCCATAAATTTGAGTTGAGCATACACTGTTAAAAACAAAAAAAAACAAACAAAAAAAAAAACAGTAATATTTCGGCAACAGGGGTGCCGAAAAAATACTGTAAAATAACAGAAACTAACCATCTCATAAAATACGGTAATTTTCCATAATTAAATACAGTTTTTTGCCCTAACTTTACATGAGATTTTTGCTTTTTTTTTTTTTTTTTTACTTTTTTATGTTTAATAAAGAATATTTTCATGTATTAAAACAGTCAAATTACCTATAAATATATATATAAATAATTTTCAATGAGACCCAGTCATACAATCCACTGATAAAACCTGTATTTGGACAGTTTATCAGTGCTTATACATGTTATACAGTTACAAAAATATATATACAGTTTTTTCATGTTATTTTACATTTAACATGTAAAATCACAGTCTAGTTTTGTCATTTCATTGATATTTTCCTGTATCTTAAAAAGACAGGAAAAATCTATAAAATAAACAGTGAAAATTGTGTTAAATTAGAGATTTTTTTACAGTGGGTGTGTGTGTGTGTGTGTGTGTGTGTGTGTGTGGGGGGGGGGGGGGGGGGGGGGGAACAGTAAAAAACAAAAAAAACAGAAAAAAAAACAGTAATATTCCGGCAGCAGGGGTGCCGAAAAAATACATTAAAATAACCATCTCATAAAAATACGATAATTTTCCATAATTAAAATACTGTTTTTTTTACATATACATATATATATATATATATATATATATATATATATATATATATATATATATATATATATATTTAAAATTTTCAATGAGACTCAGTTGTACAATCCACTGATAAAAACTGTATTTGGACAGTTTATCAGTGCTTATACATGTTATACATTCACAAAAATACATTTATTCAACATTTTTGTTGTGAAACCTCCTGTAATTACACAAGATATTTGTCAATTAACAAACAAGTCTGGTTAAACTTACAGAACAAATACTTCTTTAACGGTTAATTATCAGTAATTTTATCTTGTTTTACTTTATTTATTTTTACAGTATTAAACTTTAAATTATCAGTTTAATCTCATAAATAGAAAAGAAATATTTGTAAAATTATAATACAAATGTATTTTAACTCTATTTTTCTGTGAAAAAAGAAAATTTCTTTTAAAAAATTAATTTTTTTTAGTTATTCACAGTTACAGTTTTTTGTGTTATTTTACATTTGACATGTAAACTCACAGTCTGTTTTTATCGTTTCATAGATATTTTCCTGTATCTTAAAAATACAGGAAAAATCTGTAAAATGAACAGTGAAAATTTTGTTAAAGTAAAGATTTTTTTTTTTTTACAATGTACTTGTAAGGTTCTCAAGTAAATAAAGAAATAATAAAAATAATTGATGTAGATCACAGGTGTCAAACATGCGGCCCGGGGGCCAAATCCGGCCCACCAAAGGGTCCAGTCTGGCCCTTGGGATGAATTTGTGAAATCCAAAAATTACACTGAAGATATTAACAATAATTTTAGTTCAGGTTCCACATTCAGACCAATTCAATCTCCAGTGGGTCAGACCAGTAAATAACTATCATAATAATCTATAAATACTCACAACTCCATATTTTTCTCTTTGTAAATGTAAATATTTTCATGTATTTACACTAAAACAAAGTATAATTTCACAAAAAAAAATGTGAGTAATCTGAACAAATATGAACAACCTGAAATATCTTAAGAAAAATAAGTGCAATTTTAACAATATTCTGCCTGATACTAAATGTTGTGTGTATTTGTAGATCCATTGTGATCTGTACGTTATAATGAACATGTGTAAATGATAAACTGAGGCAGAATATTGTTAAAATTACACTTATTCTTTCAGTTTGTTCAAGTTATTCACATTGTTTGAAAGGACAGTTTGTGGATGTAAACATTTTTATTATTTAATTTGACTTTTTTTCCACTGTTAAATATAGAGAAAAGTTTGGAGTTGACATTATTTTTTATATTATTCTGTTATTATTTTTCTGGTTCGGCCCACTTCAGATCAAATTTAGCTGAATCCGGAACTGAACTAAAATGAGTTTGACACTCCACTTTTTTTGTGATTTCTGTGGCTCCATCCATGAATACCCTTTTTTTTTTTTTTTAGTTTGTTAATTTTTTAAAATTTATTTATTTATTTATTTATTTGTAATTTCCAGAAAAGCATTTTCGTAAAGTTTCAGAAATAACCTCCATCCAGAGCTCAATGGATGGAGGTTCACCTGATAATTCTGTATCTGCATTGAATTAATAGATATCCAGAGATATCTACAAGTCTATTTTTTCAAATCTCAAGTCTTTTATTATTATTATTATTATTATTATTATTATTATTATTATTATTATTATTATTATTATTATGGCACGTGTATGATTTACTGAATTCCACCCAGTCTGCTTCCAACAATGGGCTGTATCATCACTTTTTTATCTAATGTGCTGTGCTGTTAGTTCTGTGTGTTATAGATGTGATCTTTTAAATAGGCTACTGCAATGCAGAATATAGGGGGAAAATGGGGGGGGGGCGTGTGAATGATGAAAGCTTTCCTCATAAATTTTAACTGTACGAACATGAACACGTTCATGATTAACCCATAAAGACCCAAACATCCACAGGCGAACAACAGCATCTACTGATATAAACTATTTAATACCAGTCAATCCATTAATCCTAACAATACATGTAAATAATTGGTGTAAAATACAGTTTGTCATCTTTTCACGGTCGTCAGATCTGACTCATTTGGATGTTCAGAGGCTCTGTAGTTACCATGGAAACACTGTCATCTTCTATAACGTTGATTGACCAGTAAAACCCATGGAGTCGGATGGACACACTTAGTTTATGTTCAGTTCATGATAGATTTTACTGAAAAAGTCACGTTTTCTTCAGTTTTGTCTGTTTCGGATATGATAACCCTCTATTTTAATTAGGGATGTCCGATAATATCGGCCCACCGATATTATTGGCCCGATATTTGCACAAAAATGTAATATCGGTGAATATCGTTTTTTTTTTGCCTATCATTAAACCCGATAAAATAATGCCTTGATTTCACTGACATTGTAAATGAAGCATTATTTGTAGCTGAAAGAAATGTGCAGTTTTCAAAATTGTACAGTAGAGTTGCCACACTGTAATAGACTCATGGAGGGAGGGAGAGAAAATAAATAAATATGGCATTTTTTCCACAACTTAAGTTGAAGTATGTATTCTTTGCACAGACAGTGTTTACATTTTGAAAGCCTTGTTGCATTTGAGAATGCATCCAATGGGGCATCACAATAAAATTAGGCATGATGTGTTAAAGCTATACCTACCGATGTGTCATGTCTCACAGCACTTAGTAAAAGTTTGAACATGAACAACCCGCCTCTCTCCAAAGCCCCGCCCCCTTCCCTCTGCCTGAGCTCTGAGGCTCCTCCTCCTCTCTCCTCCTCTCATCTGATGCGCGATGGAAACGGAGGAGGAAGCAGAGGCGGAGGTCCGGTCCGTTTTGGCGTGTCCGCGGACCCCTCCCTCAGTAATCAGATGCATCATCCACCTGCCGTGGGCCCGCGGCTCCTGTTCCATCAGTAGACCTGGTCTGTGCAGTACTGGGTCAGGGTCTTCACTGCAGTGCCCAGGGGATGGGCGCACGCACTGTGAACGCACGGCCTCCGCGAATTTTCCGTGGACATTTGAGGTTTCATAGTCCATACAATTATCATCCTACATCATCTTACATGTGTGACACCATGTACATGTACCTGTATGAGTCCCACCATCATAAAAGCTGAACTTTAAGCAGACCTGTTCAGTCCAGTACAGCTGATCTCCATCCTTCATTCATCAGACTCCCGTTTGTGCCCCTCAGCTGTCATTTCTGTTCATAAATCCGTTTCTTCCCTTCCACATGTGCATGTCAGTTCTATCCAAACACATCCTAGACAGTAGACTGTGGTCAGTGACAGGAGGAGCAGCACCAGTGAAGCGTCAGATTCAGAGGGACACATATCGGATTTGAGACGGCGATAATGGATCGGATGCTGGACGGCCGTAATGGATGATTGACAGGAGGCTCAGTCAGGTTCGGCCAATTATTTCATTCGGACCGACTAAAATGATTGGTCAGACTGTCATCAGAAATATATGAGAATTAAACATTTTTGAGTTTCAATACCTGGTGGATTTCTTTTACATTTTAGTTTGACACACACTTATTAGGAGCATTTTAAGATGACAAAAGAAAAGTGTAAAAATGACACATCATACGGTATAGCTTTAATTCCATGACAGGAGATATGTGATGTTACCTAAAATTAGTTTAATATCTCACATATATCGGCAGCGGTATCAGTAGATATCGGAATTGGAAATTAAGCGTTGGATAATATCGGCATATCGGTTTTTGGCAAAAAAGCCAATATCGGACATCCCTAATTTTATTGTGACTTTTTGTGGACAACAACATCAGTAAATGAAATATAAGAAAATACCAGTTTTTCATCCCCCCAAAAAATGCAGAACACAATATATAGTATTACAATAAATAGTGATAAATCACTTCAGAAAGGTTAAATATACACTCTAAGCCCAGACTTTGTATTTACTAAAATGCTTTAATTACAATGTACTTAAATTATTTAAGTTTTATTACATTACTCTAAAATGTTAAGTATATTCTACTAATTTGCAGACATAGTCGAAAGTACAAAAAAGTTCAAGTTGAATGGAATTAAATCACTAAGTTTTAGTCATGACCACACCTTTTTATCTCCACATTGCATTGTGGGTATTGGGCATGTTGTTGAAAATGTGTTATTTTTCTGTGCAGGGGTTCAGCGGGGTTGTGGTGTTAGTGTTAATTTGGACTGAATGTGTGTATGGCAGTGTTTATTGGACTTTTTGTGTTTGTTTTTGTATTTTTGTAGAGCTTTACTGATTTACTGTTCAACCGATACTGTGCTTGTTCAATGTAAATCTGTACACATTGCCAAAATAAAAGCACTTTCTGTCCTGGCAAATTACATTGAGCTAACTTCCATCCACATTACAGTATATTAGGTTTAATAATTATACAAAGCAATTTATATTGCAAAAGATTTTTAATTTAAACCAGCTTGGAATTGAGTACAATGAACTGATGATATTAAGTTAATGATTATACAAAGCAATTGACATTACAACAAATGTTAAGTTAAATTAACCTGGCATTTAGTGTGTTGTACTTAGAATAGTAATTCCATTCAAATCAAGCATTTAAGTTTAATACACTCAGGTTGTCATTACTCATTACTTACATTTTTTAAGGTAACCGGTTTACTCAAATTTTTTAAGTAAACTCAACTTATTCGGTCTTACAGTGTAGAGAAAATAATCTTTTGGGAACTGCCACAAACGTAGCATTGGGTATTTATGGGTTAATAATCCAAACAGTTACCATTAGCATCTGTTTAACATTAGCTTATTGTTCCCTCTGTAGCAAAGACAAGTAAATTTGATTGGATTGACATTTGCTGAACGTTTTGTGAACATGAATAAGGTTTGGGTTTGACTCAGAACACTGGCTTTAAATCCCCCCCCCCAAAAAAAAAAAAAAAAAAAAAAAAAAAAAAAAAAAAAAAAAAAAATTTCAAGGCCCACTTGTTTAAAAAAAAAAAAGAAAGAAACAGCTTTTTTTCTCCATGTAGTGAGTGTTTGGATATTCTAAGGTTATTTTCAGAGCCCCCAGGCATTCTTTGGAAGGTTTAAAAACAGGAAGAAAAAAAAAAGATTTTCATAATATTGGCTGCTTAGTTCAATTTAACCCAGAACGACCCAGTGCCTGTTTTGTAGCAGGTTTTTTCTCTCTATTTAAAAGTTTTTAAGTGATTTATCACCCTTTTTTTTTTTTTTTTTTTAGAATATTGTCCTCTCTATTTTGCATTTTTCACTGTAAATCATGTATTTTCCTATATTTAACCTTTTCATGCATAGTGGACAGTTATTCTACAGCTGTTCTCTTGTATGTTCATGGATTTTGTTGTTTTAGTTTCATATCAGCCAACACAGTGAACACTTAAATGCACCATCCCATTCACTGCAACTGAAATCAAATGCTATTCTTGATAAACCCGATCTAACATGTTTGAGTGTAAATCAATTCTGTGTTATTGTTATTAGATTGTAATTAATAACAAAAGTTTTGGTTTTTTTTTTGGCATATTATGTCCATGAAGTGAGTAATGATTAGTATTAGTACGGTGGCCCAGAGGTGCAACAGCCTAAAAAATTTTCTATATAAGAAAAAAAAAGAGAACAGCCAAAAAAAAAAAAAAAAAAAAAAAAATCCATCTTAAGAAAAAAAAGGGAGCAGCCCAAAAAATTATCCGCTATAAGGAAAAAAAGAGAACAGCCCAAAAAACATATCCATCATAAGGAAAAAAAGGGAACAGCCCAAAAAATTATCCACTGTAAGAAAAAAAAGAGAACAGCCCGAAAAAAAATATACACCATAAGAAAACAAAGGGAACAGCCCCAAAAAATAACTATCATAAGGGAAAAAAAGGGAACAGCCCACAAAACATATCCATCATAAGGAAAAAAAGGGAACAGCCCAAAAAATTATCCACTGTAAGAAAAAAAAAGAGAACAGCCCGAAAAAAAATATCCACCATAAGAAAAAAAAAGGGAACAGCCCCCCAAAAATATCTATCATAAAGAAAAAAAGGGAACAGCTCAAAAAACATATCCATCATAAGGAAAAAAAGAGAACAGCCCAAAAAAATTATCCACTGTAAGAAAAAAAAAGAGAACAGCCCGAAAAAAAATATCCACCATAAGAAAAAAAGGGAACAGCCCAAAAAATTATCCACTATAAGAAAAAAAGACAACAGCCCAAAATAAATATCCATCATAACAAAAAAAAAAAAAGGGAACAGCCCAAAAAATTATCCACTGTAAGAAAAAAAAGAGAACAGCCCAAAAATTGGACAGAATTGGTAACAGGCAGAATATTGTAAAAATTTTGGAACTAAAATTTGAACACTTTCTACAATATTCGATCTCTTATTATTAACACAACTATAGATGACAGCGGATCCATAAATGCACCAAACATTTAGTAACAGGCAGAATATTGTTCAAATTGCACATTTCGGGTTGTTCATCTTTTTTTTTAGATTTATGTATTTATTTGCATTTTATTGCGAAAGAATAGTTTTGTAAATGTAAATATTTTCACAGTGTAATGTTATTTTTTTTCACTTAAATTTTTTCCACATAATTTTTCACAAAGAAAATTTGTAGTTGTCATTATTTATGGGTTATTGTGTTGTTATTTTGACTGTAGATCACATTGGTCTGTATGTGGAACCTGAACCAAAATGTGTCCAAGATTTTGACATTTTTGAATTTTCAGGTTAATTTTTGCTCTTTCATCCCACGGACCCGGAATGGAACCTTTGGCGGGCCGGTTTTGGCCCCCGGACCGTATGTTTGACACCTGTGAAATAGAAGGTTATTATATCAGAAACAGACAAACTGAAGAAACAGTGACTTTTAGAGTAAAATCTATCATGAACTGAACATAAATGAAGTGTGTCCATCCACTGTCATTGATCCAACTGCATGGGTTTTACTGGTGAATCAATGTTATAGAAGATGACGGTGTTTCCACAGTAACAACTGAGCTTCTTAATGTCCAAACGGGTCATATCTGATGACCATGAAAAGATGACAAACTGTATTTTACACCAATTATTTACATGTATTGATAGGATTAGTGCAGAGGTTCCCAAAGTGGGGTACCTCCAGGGGGTTCTTGAAAATTTTTGGGGAAAAAAAAATACATTAAATAAGTCATCATGTACTGAATACAGAATAAATAATGAGAATTAATACAATTAAATACATACATAATTAAATACATTTTTATTTTATATTATTCAAAATGGGTTTGAGTGGCTAAGTATTTTTATTGATGAAAGGTTCATTTATTAATTAATGACCAATTTATTATTTTTCTTATCAGTCAAAGAGGGCACTTTTCAGTTCATATTTGCACACAACATCTACTTTAAATTTCCATCGATCTGATTTTTAGATTTAATTTCACTAAATCCTGAAATCAACCGTAAGAGCTAAAGAAAACACGGGAAAAACATGCGTAATTACAAAGCACTTACATTTCACATTAGCAAAATAACTATGAGGATTAGCTTGACTGAAACCTCTCTATAAATGTTAGCTTAGCTCGCTAGTGTAAGTGACAAATTAATAAACCAGTGAGACGTAAAATATTCAGTAACATATCTAAGTTTAACACAAACGTACCTTGTACCTCTTCAGAGCTAATAAAAAACAATGAATTGACTTTGTGTCGAACTTTCTTTGCCTTTTTTTAACTGTTTTTTCCTCATTTTTATGTCAAGACAGGAAGTTCCTCTTCATAGTCAAAATAAAAATATGCCAAGATGTAATTACAGAAATGAATTTAGCAATTGTATTATTTACATATATACATATAAATGGTGAATTTATCTGTGACTGCTGTGATTTTCATTTCATTCATTTCAAGAGACAAACTATGTGTGTGTGTGTGTGTGTGTGTGTGTATACACTATATTGCCAAAAGTATTTGCTCACCTGCCTTGACTCGCATATGAATTTCAGTGCCATCCCATTCCTAGTCTATGGGGTTCAATCTGACGTGGGTCCACCCTTTGCAGCTATAACAGCTTCAACTCTCCTGGGAAGGCTATCCACAAGGTTTAGGAGTGTGTTCATGGGAATTTTGATTTTAAGGTCCTTTTAATAGTCTTTAAATGTCTTAATGGTCTTGCGCCTTCTTATCTTTTAGACTTGCTTTTACCTTATGAACCCTCGCGGACCCTGAGGTCCTCTGGCACTGGCCTTTTAACAGTTCCAAAAGCCAACACAAAAACCCATGGTGAGGCAGCTTTTCAGCATTATGCTCCTCACCTCTGGAACAGCCTGCCAGGGAACCTCAGGGCCGCAGAGAATGTAGACATTTTTAAAACGAGGCTCAAGACCCACCTTTTTAATTTGGCTTTTAACTGATGCTTCTGTTTTATCTACTCAAAGGTTTTATAGTTATATTTAATATATATATATATATATATATATATATATATATATATATATGTATATATATATCTTCAGATTCTTTTAACCAGTGCTTCTGTTTTATCATTTTAATGTTTAATATGTTTATTATTTTCATATATGTCTTAAATTTATCTTATTTTAATCAGTTCTTTTATATCTTCTTAATGTTTCTTATTCTCTGGTATTTCATCAGAGGGAGCCCTCCATGCCGGGGGGGCGACTCCGGGGGCTGTGGCGCCTTCTCTCACTGGGGTCCGCTCCTTTCTGGTGGGTGGGGGTCCCAGTTGGCCCTCTCCCACTGGTTGGGATGCGGGGCTGTGTTGCTGGTGCCTGGTTGCCGGGGTTGGTGGCTGCCTCCTGGTGCGGATGGCTCCCTGAGACAGCGCCTCCTCTTTTACTTTTACATTTTTGTTCTGGTCTACCTGTGCTCAGTCAGTCTTCTTAAGTATGTGTGAGCTCGTGGATTTGCATGTATATGTGTGTGTGTGTGTGTGTGTGTGTGTGTGTATGTGTGTGTGCGGGTGAGTGGGTGGGTGGGGGTGGTACTGATTTTTAAACTGATATGTAAAGGACTTTGTGCTACAGTTTTTAATGTATGAAAAGTGCTATATAAATAAAGATTATTATTATTATTATTATTATTATTATTATTATTATAATTTTGGACCATTCTTCCAGAAGCGCATTTGTGAGGTCACACACTGATGTTGGACAGAAGGCCTGGCTCTCAGTCTCCGCTCTAATTCATCCCAAAGGTGTTCTATGGGGTTGAGGTCAGGACTGTGTGCAGGCCAGTCCAGTTCATCCACACCAGACTCTGTCATCCATGTCTTTATGGACCTTGCTTTGTGCACTGGTGCACAGTCATGTTGGAAGAGGAAGGGGCCAGCTCCAAACTGTTCCCACAAAGTTGGGAGCATGGAATTGTCCAAAATGTCTTGTTCTGCTGAAGCATTCCCAGTTCCTTTCACTGGAACTAAGGGGCCAAGCCCAGCTCCTGAAAAACAACCCCACACCATAATCCCCCCTCCACCAAACTTTACACTTGGCACAATGCGGTCCCACAAGTATCGTTCTCCTGGCGACCGCCAAACCCAGACCTGTCCATCAGATTGCCAGATGGAGAAGCGTGACTGGTCACTCCAGAGAAGGCGCCTCCACTGCTCTAGAGTCCAGTGGCGGCGTGCTTTACACCACTGCATCCGGCGCTTTGCATTGCACTTGGTGATGTATGGCTTGGATGCGGCTGCTCGGTCATGGAAACCCATTCCATGAAGCTCTCTGCGCACTGTTCTGGAGCTAATCTGAAGGACACATGAAGTTTGGAGGTCTGTAGTGATGGACTCTGCAGAAAGTTGGCGACCTCTTCGCACTCTGTGCCTCAGCATCCGCTGACCCCGCTCCGTCAGTTTACGTGGCCTACCACTTCGTGGCTGAGTTGCTGTTGTTCTCAAACACTTCCACTTTCTTATAATACAGCTGACAGTTGACTGTGGAATATTTAGGAGCGAGGAAATTTCACGACTGGATTTGTTGCACAGGTGGCGTCCTATTACAGTTCCACGCTGGAATTCACTGAGCTCCTGAGAGCGACCCATTCTGTCACAAATGTTTGTAAAAGCAGTCTGCATGCCTAGGTGATGATTTTATACACCTGTGGACATGGAAGTGACTGGAACACCTGATTCTGATTATTTGGATGGGTGAGCCAATACTTTTGGCAATATATATATATATATATATATATATATATATATATATATTTACGAGGGCCGTTCAATAAGTTCATGGCCTCACCCAGAACAGAACAACACAGACTGATAATTTATATTTATTTTTCAACATAATCTCCATTTACAGCAATGCACTTGGTCCATCGATGTTCAAGCATCACTATCCCATCACAAAAGAATGTAACATCCTGTATTATAACAACCAGTATTTCTGGGTGAGGCCATGAACTTATTGAACAGCCCTCGTATATGTATTACAGTTAAATATATGTTGTTTGTCTACAAATTTTTGAAAATATAAGCAGAAACCTTTGGTACAGGAACAAATTTTGCCAAATGTATAAATCTAAAAAATGCTGAAGCGTGAGTTGGGTGTACGTGGGTAAGGAAGTATATTTCAGGGGTTACTCCACTGTAAAAAGTTTGAGAACCACTGGGTTAGTGGATCAACAGATAAACAGTTTAGATCAGTAGATGGTTTTGGTCAACAGTGGATGTTTGGGTCTTTATGGGTTAAAAGAACCCACCTATCCAGATAGATGCTGTTGGTGATTCTTTGTTCGTCTCTTATCCAAATGAAAGTCACATCAGTTACAGATGAATTCACCATCATTATTGTGCCTGTGTTTGCACGCATAAGGTTATGAGTGATAAAAATGGAGGGAATGGCATTGAGATTGACAGAAAGGACTAAAGCGTCTTAAATTTCACTTTCACTGTATGGTGCTGCCGCCCCCCCCCCCCAGCATCATCTGTTATTATTATTTGTGCATACTGTATATGTTATATTTTCTGTGCAGATGGAAATATAAAAGACAGTTACTGCAAACACACCTGTATGTACTGTTTTATTCCTTCACCCAATGAGAATCGATAAAAGAATCAATAAGGAATTGGATCGAAAAACAAAATCGATAATGGATTCACAAAATTCTTATCAATTCCCATCCCTAGCTGTAGGGAATAACTTTAAACCCTTTCATGCATGAATTATGAGAACCTTAATCAAGATTTTTTTTTTTTTTTCCTGACTGTTTTTATTCCTCTTTAGGCATGAAAAAAAACAATGTGATTGAATTTTTTTTATGAACCTACTTTTCATGGAGTTACAAAAATGTCCACTCAGCTGGACACCATGTTTTAATTTATTTATTTATTTTTTTTAACCTTTATTTAACCAGGTAAGTTAGTTGAGAACTGATCCTCATTTACAGTAACAACCTGGCCAAGAGGCAGCACACAAACAGAATGAGTAGCAGCACAGGTTACATGTACAAATTGTGATACGCTAAGTACAAAGGCTGAACCCAAAAGCACGACCACAAGTACCCAGTAAGGTTTAGTGTTTTTATTAAACACTTTCACAGGAAATAAGGTACAACACAGAGATAATATAATTTCTGTGGAGCCTCTGGTTCTGGGGATAAACGTCTGGGCTGCGGGTGGATACAGCAGACGACCGGCTTGGCCGAGCCGGGAAAACCCCAACGGAATCCCCACTAGGGACAGACAGAGGGTGGTCAAAAAACAAGCCAGGTCATACACGGAAAGGCAGTCATACAAGCGACGGTACATGGGGGACGAGCAAACTCACGGTAGTAATCCAGGCGGAGGTCGAAGCACAGGTTATCGTTGGAGGCTGAGGTAAAAAAGGGAGCAGGCAGAGACGAAGTCGGGTACGAACCAGGTCGGGAACAGGCAGGCAGGAAAAGGTCAGGCTGAATCGAAGGTCGAGGGACGAAAACAGGTCAAACACGGCAGACGAACAAACAGGATCCAAGAAACGCTGGTAAGTGAACACAACGAGTTGTAGAGCACAAACTGGCAAAGGAACAGGGGAAAACACAGGGTTTAAATACACAAGAGGGCGGGAAGACAATGAGACACAGGTGGAAATAAACGGGGAGGAATCAGGTAATCAGGTGAAAGGTAAACACAAAAGGAAGTAAAGACACCAGACAAGACACATGAGGGAAAAACTACAAAATAAAATAGGAAGTGACACACAAGACAGACAAAACATACAAGAGTCCAGTACTGATATGACACAAATGACAAAACGGATTAAGAATTTTATTTTTGAAGCAAAGAAACATGCATATCCTGACATACTGTGTAAAAACTATGAAATGAAAATATTTTTAATGCTGCTAATCTGATGTTTTCTCACATTTTAACATACTACGCTGAACAAAAATATAAATGCCCCTTTTGTTTTTGCTCCCGTTTTTCATGAGCTGAACTCAAAGATCTAAAACTTTTTCTACGTACACAAAAGGCCTATTGTCTCTTAAATACTGTTCATAAATTTGTCTAAATCTGTGTTAGTGAGCACTTCTCCTTTGTCCTTTGCTGAGATAATCCATCCACCTCACAGGTGTGGCATATCAAGATGCTGATTAGACAGCAGGATTATTGCACAGGTGTGACTTAGGCTGGCCACAATAAAAGGCCACTCTAAAATGTGCACTTTTACTGTATTGGGTGGTCCAGGGGGGTCAGAAAACCAGTCAGTATTTGGTGTGACCACCATTTTCCTCGCACAGTCTTCTTCATGAATTCTCTGAAACAGCTTTGGAGATGGTTTATGGTAGAGAAATGAACATTCAATTCACAGGAAAAAGCTCTGGTGGAGATTCCTGAAGTCAGCATGCCGATTTCATATTCCCTCAAAACTTGTGACATCTGTGGTATTGTGCTGTGTGATAAAACTGCATATTTTGGAGTGGCCTTTTATTGTGGCCAGCCTAAGGCACACCTGTGCAATAATCATGCTGTCTAATCAGCATCTTGATATGCCACACCTGTGAGGTGGATGGATTATCTCAGCAAAGAAGAAGTGTTCACTAACACAAATTTAAACAGATTTGTGAACAATATTTGAGAGAAATAAACCTTGTGTGTACACAGAAAAAGTTTTAGATCTTTGAGTTCAGCTCATGAAAAACGGGAGCAAAAACAAAAGTGGTGCGTTTATATTTTTGTTCAGTGTATAATACTTGTTACTACTCACTCAGATAATATGGAACAAAAAACCTGTTAATGACAGTCTAATAACAATTAGCAACTGATGTACACTCAAATATGTTACTGCAGATCAGGTTTATTAAGAACAGGAAAGTTACAGTAATGCTATGAACTGCAGTGTATTATGGGATGAAGCAGAAGCATCCATTGTGTTGCCTGATATGGAACTAAAACAACAAAACCCATGAATATACACTGAACAAAAATATACATGCACGACTTTTGTTTTTGCTCCCATTTTTCATGAGCTGAACTCAAAGATCTAAAACTTTTTCTACGAACACAAAAGGCCTATTGTCTCTCAAATATTGTTCATAAATGTGTCTAAATCTGTGTTAGTGAGCACTTCTCCTTTGTCCTTTGCTGAGATAATCCATCCACCTCACAGCTGTGGCATATCAAGATGCTGATTAGACAGCAGGATTATTGCACAGGTGTGACTTAGGCTGGCCACAATAAAAGGCCACTCTAAAATGTGCACTTTTACTGTATTGGGTGGTCCAGGGGGGACTGCAGATCAGGTTTATTAAGAACAGGAAAGTTACAGTAATGCTATGAACTGCAGTGCATTATGGGATGAAGCAGAAGCATCCATTGTGTTGCCTGATATGGAACTAAAACAACAAAACCCATGAATATACAAGAGAACATCTGGAGAACAGATGTCCACTGTAGTGACCACTATGCATGAAAGGGTTAAATAACAGTAATGGATTACAGTTTGGAAGTTACTTGTACAACACTGTCCATAAGAGTGTGAAAAACCAGGGAAGAGGATGCAGTGACTAATAAGACCTGAACAGGAGGTTCATTTGAGTGTTTGCATCATCATTTTCACCAGTCTGTATTAAAAACTGAACTTGGACCAGCGAAGTTTCCTAAAGTTTCCGAACTCTGGATCCTAAAACACTGCAAAAATGCAGACAGTTACTGTACACTCAGTCAAAGTTCTGTGTTTTAACAGAAAAATATAAGTAGCCTTCCACGTGTAAAAACAGAACAAAACACAAACAAAAAATCCTTTATCAGTGCGACATTTTTGCAGTAAACCATCCCACGCATATTTCAAAGCTGCGACAAAACATTGCTGTCATCGGTACTTGGTATTCCTTTTTAAGTGTTTTCATGTCGACTTCAGTGAAAGATTGTTCCCGTTCGCTACGTCTGTTTACATTTCAATGAACACAAATAGAAAGTGTCACCGAAAAATATACTCAGCTTATTTTTGTGCCGTCGTACGCTTTTGCAGCAACGAGAAAAGCCAAAGAAAAGCAGAATTAAAATGCAGGAGTAAACAAAAAAAAAATGTATTGGACAGGGATTATGAGGGATGGAGTGGATATGGATCAAAACTTCGGTTCGGATCCGACCACATCACATCACACCAGGAAAATATCGCTGCATTTTCAACACCTCTTCATAAACGACATAAAAAAAGGGAATAAAAATATAAACCGTGTCTTGTACAGTACTTTCCAAATGACTTTTTCTCTATACTGAACCTTTGTTTGGTGATTTATTGTAATATTATCGTCTGTATTTTGGGGTTTTTTCAGTGAAAGGCAGGTTTTTTCCTCTATTTAATTCACTGATCGTGTAAATCAGGGGTGTCAAAAATATGGCCCAGGGGCCAAATGTGGCCCACCAAAAGTTCCAATCCGGTCCCTGGGATGTTTTTGCCAAGTGCAAAAATTCCACAGTCTTGAATTAAGCACAAAAAAATGTAGCTTGAATTGAGGAAAAAATCTTGAATTAAGCAAAAAAAAAAAAAAAAAAAACTTCTTCAATTCAGTAAAAAAAATCTTGAATTAAGCCAAAAAAAACCAAAAACATCTTCAATTAAGTAAAAAAAAAAAAATCTTCAATTAAGCCACAAAAATCTTGAATTAGCCAAAATTTAAAAAATCTTCTATTAAGTAAAAAAAATCTTCAATTAAGACAAAAAAAATCTCAAATTTAACAAAAATCTTGAATTACGCCAAAATAATCTGAAATAAGCAAAAAAAAAAAAAAAAAAACAACAAATCTTCAATTAAGTAAAAAAAAATCAATTAAGCCAAAAAAAATATCTTGAATTACGCCAAAAAAAAAAAAAAAAAAAAAAAAAAAATCTTCAATGAAGTAAAAAAAAAAAAACTTCACTTAAGCCAAAAAAAATCTTGAATTAGCCAAAAAAAAAAAAAAAAACATCTTCAATTAAGTAAAACAATCTTTAATTAAGCCAAAAAAAAAAATCTCAGTTAACAAAAAATCTTGAATTATGACAAAAAAAATCTTCAATAAAGTAAAAAAAAAATCAATTAAGCCAAAAAAAAAAAAAACATCTTCAATTAAGTAAAATAATTTTCAACTAAGCCAAACAAAATCTCAAATTTAACAAAAAATCTTGAATTAAGACCAAAAAAATCTTCAATTAAGTTAAAAAAAAAAATCTTGAATTAAGCTTCAAAACATCTTCAATTAAGTAAGAGAAAATTTTGAATTAAGCCAAAAAAAAAAAAAAAATCTAGAATGAACAAGTTAAAAAAAAAAAAAAAAGTTATTTTAGTGCAAAAAATAACGAAAATCTATCCTGTAACAATTAAATCTGAATAACCTGAACAAATCTGAAAAATCTGAAATGTCCAAACAAAATTAAGCACAATTTTAACAATTTTCTGCCTGTTCCTCAGTGTTTAGTGTCTTTTTTAGATCTGATCCATAATGCACATGGACAAATGAGAAGTTGAGGCAGAATATTGTTAAAATTGCGCTAAATTTTCTTACATTTTTTAAATTTAAATTTCAGTTTTTTCAGTTTTTTTTTTTTTTTTTTTTTTAGTTTATAAAAGTAAGTATTTTTCATAATTTAATGTTTTGGGTTTTTTTTGTTTTTGTTTTTTTTACACTAAAACAAAGACAAAAATTTGGACTTGTCATTCTTTATAGGTTATTCTGTTATTATTTTTCTGGTCCGGCCCACTGCAGATCAAATTTTGCTGAATGTGGCCCCTGAACTAAAATGAGCTTGACACCCCTGCTGTAGATATAAACATTATCATAGTGTAATTTTACTTTTTTAACTGGTATCATTTTACTGGTCCGGCCCACTTGAGATCATATTGGGGTGTACGTGGCCCCTGAACGAAAATGAGTTTGACACCCCTGGTGTAAATATTCATTAAAACTCAGAGTAAAATAGAGGGTTATTATATCAGAAACAGACAAAACCCAAGAAAAAGTGGCTTTTTCTGTAAAATATATAATGAACTGATCATAAAACAAGTGTGTTTTCCAATTAATCTTATTAAGGCCAGACACTTCAGATGAATAGAGTCACATTTTATAATAACAGATACCACCATTCTGACTGCCTCCGCCGCTACAACAATACAAGCAAATTAGACTATTAGTATTAGTATTAGTATTAGTATTATTATTATTATTATTATTATTATTATTATTATTATTATTATTATTATTATATATTTTTGTATTATTACAACAATTATTATGTCTCTCCTGTCTCTTTCTCGCTTTCATTCACGCTCTCCTCTTCCCCTTTTCCCTATCGCCCCTAACCGAGCTATATTTTTTAGTAGCTTTTTACATTTATTGTTTTTTCATTGTAATATGATGTTGTCATTATTGTTGTTTGTCATTACTCTGTTGTAGTTGCTTTTGGTTTGTTTATGTGTTGTTTTTGTTGTTGCTGTTCTTCTGTCCACAATGTCTTGTTAACTATCACAAAAAAAAAAAAAAAAAAAGATATCACCATGGAAGTTCATCAGTTGATTACTTATACAAGTATATTAAAAATATATATATATATATATATTACAAGTTTTTGAAATTGGTATGTTTAATTATACAAATTAGGTGTTATCTCATTAAAATTAAATTAATTAAATTAAATTTTGTATTTTTGTCTCTTTTTTGTATGTTATGTAGTATGTGAAAATTGTTTTGTATGATTATGTCGAGGCCCAAAACGGAATCTGGTCCGATTCAGAATCGGGCCGGCCCAGAATGGAATTCTATTCTAGGCCGGCCTAGAACAGAATCCTGCTGCTATAATGTTATTTTTATACCATGTTTAATGCTAAATTATTACAAAAATCAATACATGGAATTTGCAAATATGTGAAAAAAAAAAAGAAACAAACAATATTTTAATTGTAAACTATAATACACTTGATTTACAAATAGAACCTAGTGGTACTCCCCACCAATATATGGTACAGTGAAATCGACTGAAATTGACAATAGTTACTCAAGGTATGTAAGACTGAAAATGTAAAATTATGACAAATTATGGAATTACGGATCATTTGCATTAAACATGGTATAAAAATAACATTATAGCAGCAGGATTCCATTCTAGGCCGGCCTAGAATAGAATTCCATTCTGGGCCGGCCGGATTCTGAATCGGGCCAGATTCCGTTTTGGGCCTCGACAATTATATTGTATGTTATTTGCGTTGACAAGTTATTAAAAGATTATTGTAAGGGCCCTAATGGGGATCCTAAAGAAAGAAAGCAAGAAAGAAAGAAAGAAAGAAAGAAAGAAAGAAATATGCACAATTTTGCATACATTTTCGGTAGATAGATCCAGGTGCAAAGTTCTTTTTTCATTCTGTTTACACTCAAGATGAAAAAAAAAAAAAAAAATACTGAGGGATTTCAGGATATTTGCTTTCATTATCTAGGAAATCTAAATATACTGCCCATAGCCTCAAAAAAATAAATAAAATTTGCCAGATTTTTAAAAAATGTATTTATTTTTTTAACCCTTTCATACATACTGGTCACTCCAGTGGACAGTTCTTCTCCAGCTGTTCTCTTGTATATTCATAGTTTTTGTTGTGTTAGTTCCATATCAGCCAACACAGTGGACACTCGTGCACACATCCCATACACTGACATCCAGACCATTTCTTTAACGTTGGTGTTCTTGATAAACCTGATCTGCACTAACATGCATTAGTGTAAATTAATTATTTGTTGGAAAAATTTTTTTTTTTTGCATATTATCTCCATGATGTGAGAAATAACTAGCATTAGAATATGTTAAAATGTGAGAAAACAATGTTTTTATTTAATTATTTTCATCTCACTTTCTGATATTGGGTTTTAAACACGTTTGTTTACTTGAAAAATTAAATGCATGGACATTTTTGCAACTCCATGAGAGAAGAAAAAAAAAAACTTGATCGCAATTTTTTTTTTTTTTTCATGCTTAAGGAGGAATAAAACACTCGAAAAAATCTTGACTAAGGTTCTCATAATTTATGCATGAAAGGGTTATTTCTCTTTTTATTGAAAGAATTTAGATTTTTTTCAAACATTGAAAAATCAGACAAATACACAAACTGTACACATCCGGAGAGTGGGTGAATTTTCACCATATTTCTTAAATTAAAATGTCACATAAATCAGGCCAGGAATTATTTATTAATAAATCCCTCTGTAAATATCTTCCGAATACGTAGGTGCTACATAAGCTGAGATGCCTCCACTGGAGAATGACAAAAAACTCATTTTTAGATCATTTTAAATTGGGGAATTTGCATTTCTATAGAAAACACTTGCTCAAACACAGCATAAATGCTCAGGTCCTTAGTAATAATAATAAAGAGTATTTCACGCACATGAAAATTGATTATTAAATAACATGGCATTTATATAAGGCCTACAACTACAGTAACTCCATGAATTAACATTGGCATATCACACTGTAAAAAAAACAAAAAAAACAAAAAAAAAACATTAAAAAAAACTAACATTCCAGCAGCAGGAGTGCCGAAAAAATACAGTTACATAACGGAAAATAACCATCTAAAAAAAAAAACAAAACAAAACAAAAAAAAAAAACGGTAATTTTCCATAATTAAAAAAACTGTTTTTTTGCCATAACTTTACATGAGATTTTGCTATTTTTTTTTTTTTTTACTTTTTAATGTTTAATAAAGAATATTTTCATGTATTAAAAAAAATCTAATTTCCTATAAATATATATTTAAAAAAAAAAGTAATTTAACATTATTTTCACTGTTTACAGATTTTTCCTGTATTTTCAAGATACAGGAAAATATCAATGAAATGACAAAAATAGAGTGTGATTTTACATGTCAAATGTAAAATAACATGAAAAAACTGTAAATATGAATAGCCATAAAATTAAAATTTTTTTTAAAGATTTTTTTTTTCTTTTTTCACAGAAAAATACAGTTAAAATACATTTGCAAATGTATCATAATTTCACAAATATTTCTTTTCTATTTATGAGATTAAACTGTTAATTTAAAGTTTAATACTGTAAAAAATAAATAAATAAATAAATAAATAAATAGAATGGGATAAAATCACTGACAATTAACTGTAAAGAAGTATTTGTTCTGTAAGTTTAACAAGACTTGTTTGTTAATTGACAAATATCTTGTGTAATTACAGGAGGTTTCACAACAAAAATGTTGAATAAATGTATTTTTGTGAGTATATAACATGTATAAGCACTGATAAACTGTCCAAATACAGTTTTTATCAGTGGATTGTACAACTGAGTCTCACTGAAAATTATTTAAATATATATTTCTAGGTAATTTGATTGTTTCAATTCATGTAAATATTCTTTATTAAACATCAAAAAGTCAAAAAATATGAAAAATCTCATGTAAAGTTGGATCAAAAAAACGTATTTTACCGTATTTTCATGAGATGGTAATTTTCCGTTATTTAACAGTATTTTTTGGCACCCCTGCTGCACGAATAATACTGTTTTTTTTTTTTGTTTGTTTGTTTTTTTTTTTTTTACAGTGTAGAGGAGACCACAGGAAGAATAGTAACTGATATTTCTGTTGCTAATGGGTTTTAATAAATGGAATGGAATGGAAAAAGCTGAATGCAGATTTCATTCATAAATACTTGGGTTTTCTTTTCTATTTTTGCAGAGGTCAAAGTGGTCATGACTACAGATGTCCATGCATAATTTGGTGATGATATGTCTGTGTTTTGCTTTTAGAATGTGCTCACATCTGGTGCATGTCAAACCTGCAGGTGATGCTGAAGAGAAGAATAAAAACTACAACATGAACATGAAGTCAGGTTGGTTTGAAACACACGGTCCACCTTTTATAGTCCATTTGTGTGTGTGCGTGTGTGTGTGTGTGTGTGTTTTGGGGTGTGAATGGTGTAAAATTTATGTAAATAATTCAAATTGTAATGTAATGTAGAGGAGACCACAGGAAGAATAGCAACTGATATTTCAGATCCTAATGGGGATCTTAATAAAAATGGAAATGGAATGGAAAAAGCTGAATGCAGATGGCATACATAATACTGGGGTTTTCCTTTTGATTTTTGCAGAGGTGAAAGTGGACATGACTGCAGATGTCCATGCATAAGTACCTCCAGCAAGGAACAGTGGAGGTTATGTTTTCATTGGGGTTTGTCTGTTTGTTTGTTTGTCTGTTAGCAAGATAACTCAAAAAGTTATGGATAGATTTTGATCAAATTTTCATAGAATAATAACAGAATGTGTGTGTGTGTGTGTGTGTGTGTGTGCGTGCACTGTAAAAAAAAATGACTGTAGAATTAACACCAAAAAGTTGTAAAATTGCAACATAAAAAAACTGTGAGTGACAATACAATGCAAAGTTGTTTATTTGAAAAGATTTTTGTGTCAACGATTAAATCAAATATAGCTGTAGTTTTTACAGGAAGAGTATGTGAACAAAACCAGATTTGTATGTAGAAATGATGTGTTTCTGTTGTTTTTAGAAAATAAAACTGTAAATCGAAAAACAGTGTGGTGCTGTTTAAATTGCAAGAACATAATGTTGAAATAATGGTGTATTTGCTTTTATATATATATATATATATATATATATATATATATATATATATATATATATATATATAACTGTTATAAAAAAGTAAACATTTAACAATGTAACATTTTAAACTTGTAAATGAATGGGTTGGTAGAGTTGGTAGAGCGGCTCGTCCAATAACCAAAGGGTTGGTGGTTCGAATCCTGGCTCCGACTGTCCATGTGTTAAAGTGTCCATGGAAGACACTGAACCCTAAACTGGTCCCAGTTGGACCTGGTGGATTTATAAAGTGCTTTGGACACCATGAAGGTGGAGAAAATGTGCTAAATAAGTGCAGTCCATTTACCATTTAAATCCAATGTTAAATCTACATGTTTAAAATGTTAAATCTACATGTTTAAAATGTTAAATCTACATGTTTAAAATGTTAAATCTATATGTTTAAAATGTTAAATCTACATGTTTAAAATGTTAAATCTATATGTTTAAAATGTTAAATCTACATGTTTAAAATGTTAAATCTATATGTTTAAAATGTTAAATCTATATGTTTAAAATGTTAAATCTACATGTTTAAAATGTTAAATCTACATGTTGAAAGAGGTTAAATCTACATGTTACTCCATAAATATGTTTACAGTTGGATGTTTTTTTTACAGTATTGTTCTGGAAACCGCAGCTGCCAGTTTTTTTCCCGTAAAAACAACAGAATTTTTTTTATTTTTATTTTTTTTTACAGTGTGCGTGTAGGTGTGTGTGTGTGAATGGTGTAAAATTAATGTAAATAATTAAAATCATAATGTAAGTTTGTTTGTTTTTTGCACCCTTGCTTCCGGAATATTACCGTTTTTTTGTTTGTTTATTTGTTTGTTTTTTTTGCACCCTTGCTGCTGGAATATTGTCGTTTTTTTTGTTTGTTTGTTTGTTTTTTGCACCCTTGCTGCCAGAATATTGCCGTTTTGTTTGTTTGTTTGTTTGTTTGTTTGTTTGTTTGTTTGTTTTGGTTTTTTTGCACCCTTGCTGCTGGAATATTACGTTTTTTTTTTTTGTTTGTTTGTTTGTTTTGCACCATTGCTACCGGAATATTACTGTTTTGTTTGTTTGTTTGTTTGTTTGCACCCTTACTGCCGGAATATTACGTTTTTGTTTGTTTGTTTGTTTTGCACCCTTGCTGCCAGAATATTACTGTTTTTTGTTTGTTTGTTTGTTTGTTTTTTTGCACCCTTGCTGCCGGAATATTACCGTTTTTTTGTTTGTTTGTTTGTTTGTTTTGCACCCTTGCTGCCGGAATATTGTCGTTTTTTTTGTTTGTTTGTTTGTTTTTTGCACCCTTGCTGCCAGAATATTGCCGTTTTGTTTGTTTGTTTGTTTGTTTGTTTGTTTGTTTGGTTTGTTTTTTTTGCACCCTTGCTGCTGGAATATTACGTTTTTTTTTTGTTTGTTTGTTTGTTTTGCACCATTGCTACCGGAATATTACTGTTTTGTTTGTTTGTTTGTTTGTTTGCACCCTTACTGCCGGAATATTACGTTTTTGTTTGTTTGTTTGTTTGTTTTGCACCCTTGCTGCCAGAATATTACTGTTTTTTGTTTGTTTGTTTTTTTGCACCCTTGCTGCCGGAATATTACCGTTTTTTTGTTTGTTTGTTTGTTTGTTTTGCACCCTTGCTGCCGGAATATTGTCGTTTTTTTGTTTGTTTGTTGTTTTTTTTTGCACCCTTGCTGCTAGAATATTGCCATTTTTTTGTTTGTTTGTTTGTTTGTTGTTGTTGTTGTTGTTTTTTTTTGCACCCTTGCTGCTGGAATATTACGGTTTTTTTTTTGGTTTGTTTGTTTGTTTTGCACCCTTGCTGCCGGAATATTACTGTTTTGTTTGTTTGTTTGTTTGTTTGTTTGTTTGTTTGCACCCTTACTGCCGGAATATTACGTTTTTGTTTGTTTGTTTGTTTGTTTTGCACCCTTGCTGCCGGAATATTGCCGTTTTGTTTGTTTGTTTATTTGCACCCTTGCTGCCGGAATATTACCTTTTTTTTTTTATTTTTTTTGTCATGCATAATTTGGTGATATCTGTGTGTTTTGCTTTTAGAATGTGCTCACATCTGGTGCATGTCAAACCTGCAGGTGATGCTGAACAGAAGAATAAAAACTAGAACATGAACATGAAGTCAGGTTGCTTTTAAACGCACGGTCCAACAGTTTAGAATCCATTTATTTTATTTTATTTTATTTTATTTATTTTTTTTTTAATGGCAAAAAGCTTATTTGACTCGCGGCTTGTTGAGGCGTCACAAGGTGCGGGACTCAGACTCAACTCGTGGTCGGTGAAGCGAGTCCGTCTGCAGCTCCCTCTCTCTCTCGCTCTCTCTCTCTCTCTGCCTCTCTCGTCCCTCCCTCTCCTCTCCCTCTACCTCTCCTCCTTCCTCCCTCTCTGCTTCAGTCAGTCAGTCCTTTATCGCCGTTTCTCTTTTCATCCCCTCTGCGCTCCGGTCGTTCCTGTTTTAAACTTTCCTTTCAAGGAGACGTTTGTGCGAATATTTTTATTCAATAATCCGGCACGTGTTTCTCCTACAACTTGGAAGAAGGGATTAATTATTTATTTTTTATTTATTTTTTTTAATTTCCTGTCTCATTGTTGGTGCAGGACGCGTCTTCTTTTATTTTTTTGGTGCGCGCTGAAACCCAAATGGACCGCAAAACGCGTCCGGTGCGTCCGCCCTGTCCATCTGCAGACGCGTCCGGAACAAACTGAGCCCCCCCCCCCCCCCACACACACACACACTTGTCTCTTAAGTCCGTGGGGTCTTTTCTTGCACAATAATCCTTCGTGGACATACTGTTATCAGCGTTTAAAGATTAAAAAGAAAAAAAAAAAAAAAAAAAAAAGAGGATGTAGCTGGAAAACACGGGCATGACACGGCGCGAGGACGCAAGAGGACAGTGGGAAGTGTTCAACAGTAAGTGGAAAAAAAAAAAAAAAAACATATCTGACTATAACACTAACTCATCCGTGCGTCCTTTGCATGTTAGACTGGAAACAAATCCACCACGGGGAGGTGAGAGAGCTGCGCTGTGGATTTTACGCGTGAATTTTTAGTCGAAATCTGAGGACACTTTAACGCAAAAAAGGATCCGCATCTGAGGTTCAACCGACGCGCACATTGGCATTGAGGATCATCTACTAAAAAGGTAGGTGTCCAAACCCCCCCACCCACCCACCCACCCACCCACCCAGACCCCTAAACCATGCGCGTCCAACATCACCCCCAGTGACAGGTGAAGAAACCCAGAATATGTCTAAGTGTTCCGGTCTGACGCGCTTTTACGCATCAGATCTGTTGGATCATTGCGCGTTAAAATGTTCATTTTTTAAAATCATTTGATGTAGTTTTTTTTTTTTTTTTTTATGATGATATCCATGCGGAGGGTTCTATGTTCCGGATTGGATTGTGATGCTCCTAAGTTGATTCCCATACTTGTGTGCTGGTGTTTATTATTCAGAGGGTGTGTTCATGTGTGGATGGCTTTCATTCACAGTGGGTGTGGCGGTGTGTGTGCGTGGACATCCTGGCTCTGCTTTGCTGATTTTTTTTTTTTTTTTTTTTTTTCCTCGACTATACACGGAAGAATTCAGCTGCAAATACCTGCAGCACCAAACTGGGAATTAAACCATCTAGCTTTGTTAGACTCTCTCTCTCTCTCTCTCTCTCTCTCTCTCTCTCTCTCTCTCTCTCTCTCTTGTGTTTATTCAATGAATGAACGTCCCGTTAATCCACCTGTCTCCAGGGAGGATTAACGCGCATGGGGACATTTTTGGACCAGATTTTTTTTTTTTTTTTTTTTTTTTTTTTTTCTCCACAACATCATAATCTATGAAACAAAACGTTGATTCCTTCAGTTCAACCCGTGAAGATGGGAGCCACAAGTGCCATTTCATGCGCAACATTTGGTGGAGGCGTTTTTTTTTTTTTTTTTTTTTTTTTGGCTGTGATTTTGAGTGCAAATAATTTCAGTAGTCATGGTTGTTTGGATGCTTTTGTGTGATGACAAACTCTGACATGTGTTATCTTGGAGGTTATCTAAGCAGAACAGTTGGAATTACATGTAAATTACAATGTTTAACATTAAAAGGCAGATTTCTACCTGGTACTTAATGAATGAAATGAATGACAAGCCTAATATATAGCTTTTTTTTTTTTTAACATCATCATTATACCTTGGAATCCTTCCCCTCTTTCAGTTCACTATCTCTTTTCTAACCATTTTACATGAGATTTTGCATTTTTTTTTTACTTTTCAATGTTTAATAAAGAATATTTTCATGCATTAAAACAATCAAATTATATATATATATATATATATATATATATATAAATAAATAAATAAAGAAATATATATATATATATATATATATATATATATATATACATATATATATATGTATATATATAATTGTCAATGAGAGTTGTACAATCCACTGATAAAAACTGTGTTTGGACAGTTTATCAGTGCTTATACATGTTATATATTAAGAAAAATACATGTATTTAACATTTTTGTTGTGAAACCTCCTGTAATTACACAAAATATTTGTCAATTAACAAACAAGTCTTGTTAAACTACAGAAGAAATACTTCTTTATATATATATATATATATATATATATATATATATATATATATTCTGCATTCAGCTTTTTCCATTTCATTTATTACGATCCCCATTTGCAAGTGAAATATCAATTACTATTCTTCCTGTGGTCTCCTCTACACTGTAAAAAAAAAAAAAAAAAAAAAACACCTGTAAAAAAAAAAGTAATATTAAAAAAAAACAAAAAACAAAAAAAACAAAAAAATACTGTTAAATAACGCAAAATAACCATCTCATAAAAATACAGATGTTTGCCCCAACTTTACATGAGATTTTGCATATTTTTTAACTTTTTAATGTTTAATAAAAATATTTTCATGTATTAAAACAATCAAATTACCTATAAATAAATAAATAAATAAATAAATAAATAAATAAATAAATAAATAATTTTCAATGAGACTAAGTTGTACAATCCACTGATAAAAACTGTATTTGGACAGTTTATCAGTGCTTATACATGTTATACATTCACAAAAATACATTTATTCAACATTTTTGTTGTGAAACCTCCTGTAATTACACAAGATATTTGTCAATTAACAAACAAGTCTGGTTAAACTTACAGAACAAATACTTCTTTAACGGTTAATTGCCAGTAATTTTATCTGGTTTTAATATATTTTTTTCACAGTATTAAACTTTAAATTAGCAGTTTAATGTCATAAATAGAAAATAAATATTTCTGAAGTTATGATAGATTCGCAAATGTATTTTAACTGTATTTTTCTATGAAGAAAGAAATTCTTTTAAAAAACTGAACTTTTTGGTTATTCACAGTTACAGTTTGTTCGTGTTATTTTACATTTGACGTGTAAAATCACAGTCTATTTTTGTCATTTCATTGATATTTTCCTGTATCTTAAAAATAAAGGAAAAATCTGTAAAATAAACAGTGAAAATTCTGTTAAATTACAGATATTTTTTTACAGTGTAGAAAATGTTTTCAAAAAAAATTAGAACTTTTCTTGTTTACACAATGGACATGAAATGGAAAGACTACATTTTTGGACCAGATTTTTTCCCCCCTTTTTTTCTCCCCAACATCATCATCTATGAGACAAAACGTTGATTCCTTCAGTTCAACCCGTGAAGATGGGAGCCACAAGTGCCATTTCATGCGCAACATTTGGTGGAGTTTTTTTTTTTTTTTTTTTTTTTTTTATTGGCTGTGATTTTGAGTGCAAATAATTTCATTCAATTTTATAATAGTCATGGTTATTCGGCCACTTTTGTGTGATGACAAACTCTGACGTGTTATCTTGGAGGTTATCTAAGCAGAACAGTTGGAATTATATGTAAATTATAATGTTTAACATTAAAAGGCAGATTTCTACCTGGTACTAAGACCTGATTTAATGAATGAAATGAAAGACAAGCCAAATATATATCTTTTTTTTTTTTTTATCATCATCATCATCATCATATCTTGGAATCCTTCCCCTCTTTCAGTTCACCATCTCTTTCCATCCTCTTCTCTGAGACTATATAAGAAAATTTCAATTCCCCTGCTTTATCAGCATGAAAATGGAAAAAAAAAAAAAAAAATCAGAAGCATGAAAATGGATACAGTTCTGTCCTCTCTCAACAAGTCTATATCTTTCTCGTCCCCTTTGCCATCTTTTCTCAATTTAGTTTTGTTCTCTTGGTTTATCATGGTTGTCACACTGTAAAAAAAAAACAAAAAAACAACAACACACATCACATGTCTATCAGGATGCTTCTATGAAACTGTGTTCAGTTTGGTATAGGGCTGGGTATCGTGACCAATTTCCATAATCGATTCGATTTCGATTCATAAGGTTCTGAATCGATTAATCACAATTCGATTCGATTCGACTCAATATCGATTTGATTCAGTATTAATTGATTGATTCAGAGTAATGTAGTGATACCAAAGTACAATTTTCAGTTGTAACCTGATTATTTGAGTACCGCAGTCATGCAACACATCAATACCGGTATCAGTATTGATATGAGAAAGGAAATAAATCTGAGATTTCAGCATTTCAACGAACGGGACAGAAACATTGCCATGTTTCTACAGTGGCTCAGAACGGACTTCGTCATCTTCATTCTGTTTTATGGCTGGAGGCTTCTACTCACTGGGGGAGGGGGGGTTGTACACTTTACAAATATTAGGTATATAGAATCAAAATTGTAATAAATTCAAACTATACTCAAATATTTGACATAAAAGTATGTCTTTACATATGCGTTTTCTCACCCCCCTCACTTCTCGCTTTCCACATCCAGTTCAGGTGGGGGTCATTCTCACCCTTACCTGTAATGTCTGTGGATTAGAATCTGCAGATTTGGCCAGTTTTTTTCATTTTGAAAAAGGACAAAAAATTACAAAGATATGGTCAGAAATGAAATCCCCCCCCCACCCCCCCCCCCCCCCCCACACACACACACACACACACACCTCATTTTCACACTTGTACTCATGTTTGTTTGCTCCAAGTTCAAACCATCCTATCTCCGGTTGTATTTGCTCGATCGACATCAAATAAAAAGTGGGAGAGTGTTTCAAGTTCGCACTTTCGATCGTAATCGCAATCGTCCCCAGTCCTGACTTCCGATGCTATGACGTGTTGAAAAGTGCCATGTGATTGCGTCACGAGGCCGTGACCGTGGACCCCTAAGGGTTAGTTAAAAGGACGGAGAGTCCTGAAGTGTAGTTACCTCCACCAAGGAGGTTATGTTTTTGCCAGGGTTTGTTTGTTTGTTTGTTTGTTTGTTTGTTTGTTTGTTTGTTTGTCTGTCCGTTAGTGTGCAACATAACTCAAAAAGTTATGGACAGATTTGGATGAAATTTTCAGGGTTTGTTGGAAATGGGATGAGGAAGAAATGATTAAATTTTGGTGGTGATCGGGGGGGGGGGGGGGGCCCACGGGGGGGGGGGGGGGGGGGGGGGCACTGATCAGCTTTGGCGGAGGTCTGCGCTTTCCGAGTGCTTCTAGTTTTGTCTGCGTTGGTTTGTCTGTTTGTCTGTTTGCGTGCAAGATAACTCAAAAAGTTTTGGACAGATTTGGATGAAATTTTCAGGAAATGTTGATACTGGCACAAGGAAGAAATGATTAAATTTTGGTGGAGATCAGGGGTGGATGGGGGGGGGCAGGGCACTGATCTGCCTTGGCGGAGGTCTGCGCTCTACAAGTGCTTTTCTAGAAAAGACAGCTCAGACCTCCGCCAAGGCAGATCAGTGACCCCCACCAAAAAAAAAGGCTGTACCGAGTCTGAGACCAACACAACCCCCCCCCCCCCCCCCCCCCCCCCCCCCCCCTTTCCCCTGAAAATCAAAGTGGATCATGTGATATAATGAGTCTTGTTTTAACCTTATGTATTTAATCCTCATATTTCAATGTGCTTTTAATATAAAAGATTGTAAAGTTAAAGACACAAACCATGCTTTATTCTAACTCTTTAAAACCTGACGTGTCATCTCTGGCATATGCGTTTGTATTGGTTGTTTGTGCAACTGGAAAAGCTCCAACAGTGTCTGAAACATGACACACTGTGTTTTATAGGCGGGCGCTTCTATGAAACTGGGTTTATTTTGTTACCTGGCACTTTACCAGCTTTTTAGACCCAGTAATAAAATGGCTAAAATTTGCTTAGAAGTCTTATTTATGTCTTTGTACATAAGAAATCAATCTAAGTGAATCCCCAAAGGAACTTTTTGTTGGTAAATGCAAGTTATGCAAATGTACAGGATTTCAGTTCTGTTGCAACATGCTGATGCTCATATGAACTATGTTTTCAGCTCAAAAATGTCCAATTTCATCACAATTAATGCTATATTTTCATGTCACAAATGGCCAAGTTCTATTTGAACTGAATTTACCTGAAAAACAAATATTCTATTCTTTTAGATTCCCCAATTTTTCTTACCAGATTCTATCCTACATATCACATGTTTTATTTTTACAGGTTCAATATGGAGTATGGTGCTGATCCATCCTGCTTATGTTACACCAATACATACATTAAGAAAGTCACACGTCACTTTTGAAATCAACAGATTTCTAATAATAATTATTTTTATAAAGAAACAATTCTATATTGTTATTTACTCTTTAGTATGATGATAAGCTATACAATAAATAACACTGGTCAACAACAAATTTATTGTTTCAGTTTTTTGAGCTGATTTAGGATCATTTTGGTGTGCTGAATCCAAAAATCACATTAATTTTGCTCAATCAGGTCAACTTTCTGAACTATGCTACATATTGGCTTTTTAACATTTTTGCTTACATTTATGGGCATTTTCACATCATATGATACAAAATTCTTTCATATTTCTTGCAATAAACGAGTTCTGAAGATTTTACTTTTGCCAATTTATGATTAATGTTTTTTTTTTTTAATATTACAGGTGAATGAAATGGCTTCGACTAGAAGATCTTGCAAAAATAAGCCTGACGTATTCTGCTACATCTGCGGTGAATACACCATTGTACCTAACAGGAATCAAGTCACAAGTTTCATAAAGTGTGCTTACCAATCTTATTTTGGTATTAATTATTCTATTTTGTGAGACGATCCCATTTTTCAAAATCAAATTAGCAAAAAAACCCTGACCTGATTGTCATTTTTAGATTTAGCGGTGCAAAATGGTCCTAATTCAGTTGAAAAAACCTAGACAACTTGCAAACAATATTTTTTTTGTAACCCAGTGTTATTTATACTTTTTTTTATGGCACCTAGGATGATTGCACTTTTTAACTTCGTTGTACCTGTACGATGACAATAAAGACATTCTATTCTATTCTATTCTATTCTATTCTATTCTATTCTATTCTATTCTATTCTATTCTATTCTATTCTATATTTAATTTACAGAATTAATCCGTGTGGATTGACAGCCTTGAGATGTTGCCACTGTTTTTTTTTGTTTTTTTTTCTTTCATTAAAATCTATAGAAAAAGCTATCTGAGTCCGCAAAGTAAAGAACAATAACTGTAGAGGATGATATCAGAGTGCTGGAATCCAGGAGGAAAATAGATTCAGAGAAGGGCAAGGAAATGAAATATGAAGTGCAGGAAGCTTTGTGTTTGTCTTCATCTGATATATATGTGTGTGTGTGTGTGTGTGTGTGTGTGTGTGTGTGTGTGTGACACTGTTTTTGTCGGGCAGGAGGGCGAGCGTCACTGTCGATCCTTTGTGAGGAACAATTTGACCTTGATCTACTTTTGTTTTATTCTGAAATGTATTAGAGGGAAAACATTTGTTTAGGTTTTTGTATACGAAGCGTATGGTGGTGACTTCACAGCAAGAAGGTCCTGGGTTCGATTCCAACTAGGGACCTTTTCATGTGGAGTTTGCATGTTTTCCCCATGTTTGCATACTCCTGCTTCCTCCCACCATCCAAAAACATGCACTGATAAGTTAAATAGTCAACCTATAGGTGTGAATGTGAGACCTGTATATCGGCTAAAATTTGCTTAGAGGTCTTATTTCTGTCTTTGTGCATAAGAAATCAATCTAAGTGAATCCCCAAAGGAACTTTTTGTTGGTAAATGCAAGTTATGCAAATGTACAGGATTTCAGTTCTGTTGCAACATGCTGATGCTCATATGAACTATGTTTTCAGCTCAAAAATGTCCAATTTCATCACAATTAATGCTATATTTTCATGTCACAAATGGCCAAGTTCTATTTGAACTGAATTTACCTGAAAAACAAATATTCTATTCTTTTAGATTCCCCAATTTTTCTTACCAGATTCTATCCTACATATCACGTTTTATTTTTACAGGTTCAATATGGAGTATGGTGCTGATCCATCCTGCTTATGTTACGCCAATACATACATGAAGAATGTCACACGTCACTTTTTAAATCAACAGTTTTCTAATAATAATTATTTTTATAAAGAAATAACAATTCTATATTGTTATTTACTCTTTAGTATGATGATAAACTATACAATAAATAACACTGGTCAACAACAAATTTATTGTTTAAGTTTTTTGAGCTGATTTAGGATCATTTTGGTGTGCTGAATCCAAAAATCACATTAATTTTGCTCAATCAGGTCAACTTTCTGAACTATGCTACATATTGGCTTTTTCACATTTTTGCTTACATTTATGGGCATTTTCACATCATATGATACAAAATTACTACAAAAAAAGCTTTAAGGCTTTTTAGTCTCCCACCTGACCCAGGACCACCACAAACTGATTACACTCTATGTATTCATCATAACGTACTCCATGTGTCATCCCCCCCCCCCCTCCCCCAGTCTCTCTATATCTCTATCGCTCTCTCTTTTCTCCTCCTTTACTCTCTCTCTCTCTCTTTAACCCCAACTGGTCAAAGCAGACAGCCATCCTTCAGGAGTCTGGGTCTGCTCGAGGTTTCTGCCCGTTAAAGGGAAGTTTTCCCTCGCCACTGTCACCAATCACAAGTGTTTGCTCCTGAAGGATTCTGTTGGGTCTCTGTAAACTTAATTTGATTCTGATTTGAATTGATAAAGCACTTTGTGACTCTGTCTGTGAAAAGTGCTCTATAAATAAAATTTACTTTACTTACTTTAAAATACTACATAAAAAGTGGATCACATATTACTTGATTTTTGCAGCCTGGCATATGTCAATGATTAACACCAACATTGGTTAATTTGCCTTTTTTTTTTTTTTTTTTTTTTGGCGCTAGGTCAAATGTTCAAAAATACTAGCATCTGTCACCAAGTGTGCGTAAAATGCACACCTATAAATCAAACTATTAAATATTATATATTGATTTATTTTTCTGCTCTAATTTGATTTTATTTTTGTAAATCAAGGTCAGCCCTAATCATACATATCAAATGGAAGAAATAGCGCATTTTAGGCACACTTGGGAGTCAGATACTAGTCTTGTAATTTTCTTTTGTTTACAATATGCAAATTTTAGTTGGTGGCCAGAATTTTAAAGATCATGCAAAAATGAACAACTTTTGAATTCTAACCTTATTAAAATTTTGAAAAATAATATGAAGTTTTTTAACACAAAGAGCAAAGTGTGCCTAAAATGCACACCTGGATACCGGACGGTTAATTGTAATCGGCTGTTCTTATGTCTTTCAAAACATGGACGAATGAATTCTTTCGAAATTGTATTGAGCATGTCTCATATTTCTATCGAGGAAAAATTATATCGCGATATATATCGTTATCATTATATTGCCCAGCCCTAATTACAATAAGAATCCAGTGTAAATCTCAACCCATTGTTGCCCTTTTCTCTAGTCAAATATTTGTGTATTGTTTATATTAGGTCTATTTTTAAGTGTGTTTGGGTTCGTGTTGAAATTGTACGTTGTGAGCGAAGAAAAAACAAAATGAAATTCCTTCTTTGTGTTCACATACTCGGCCAATAAAGCCGATTCTGATTCATATTAGTTCAACTAGCCCTTAGCTCTTAGGTTTGTACCTGTAAAGAACTGCCTTGTGCGGCTGAAAACACAGTCGATGGTGGCCGTAAAAATAAACAGAATGCTAAAGATGAAGCAAAAACCCTTTCACATTAGCCAGCTACACAGTCAGACTAATTCTCAAATGAGAATTAACCTGGAACCTGCACATGTTTGGTTTCCAAGAGATAATTAGATGATGAGAGAGATTATCAATTACCACAAACCAAAACACCAAAATACCTGGAACTGGATAGACCAGCAACAAATCAGTGCACTAAAATATGTAATATCTGGGCATGCTAGCAAAGGAAAGTTACCAAATCCTGCCTGATGTTTCTAAACAGTGAATGCTTTGAAGTTTTAGTAGGAATACATCCTCCTCTTGTAGCCCTCTTGTCCTAAGCATAGACTGGATATTAAGATAGACAACAGCAAAGTTTTGCAGGGTTCTAAAAAAAAAAAAAAAAAAAAAAATCATTAGTGATGTTCCGATCTGGATTTTTTTTTGCTTCTGAACCGATCCGATTTTTTTTGGGATTAGTTTTGCCGATACCGATCCAATACCGATCTGATATAGACTTTTTGCAGTGAAATTTTGAGTTAAATTTGGAGTCATTATTTAGAGGTTATCATGCTGTTATTTTACTTCAGATCACAATTGGGCTGAATGTGGAACCTGAACTAAAACAACTGGTGCATCTATGACTCTTAATAACTTTAGTATAATTTTTGTACTTTCCAAATTCGTACTGTGGGACAAATTAGAGCCTTATATTTTCCACAGCTGTAATGTGTCTATATGGACAGGTCCGTCCTTGTATTATATGGGGGTGCGTTCGGTGCCGTGCGTTAGTGATGTGAAGCGGGTTACTCGCGGGTTGGGTTGGGGCAGGTCAAAAGAATGTCAGTTTATTTGTGGGTGGGTTGGGTCAGGTCAAATAATTCCACCAAGGCCCCTCGGGCTGAAAAAAAAACAGACTCACCATCACAACCGGAGCTCATAATGAGTTCAAGTGCAGAGTGAAAGTGAAACTTATGGACGCTTTACTAGTTCCTCTAAGCCTCCCGCTGTTGTGCAGCTTTTTCTTATCTCCGGAAACTTTAACCCTTTCATCCACGAATTATGAGAACCTTAATCAAAAATTTTTCCTGAGTGTTTTTATTCCTCTTTAGGCATGAAAAAAAACAATGTGATTGAAAATTGTCTTGTGAAAAATAAATTAAAAAATAAAAATAATTTTAAAATTTTTTAAAAAATACATAAAAAAATAATAATGAAAAAAAAAAAAAAAAATTCAAAGTTGCAAAAATGTCCACTCAGCTGGATACCACACATTTAATTTTTGACACACAGAAACATGTATTTACTGATAAATATGGGGAGGGCTTGTGATTCTGGGGGTTTATGCTCAGGACAGATCTACATAATGTTACCAATTCATGTCAGAAAAGATATGTAGTGTCTTAAAACTTTAATAAAGACGTGTTTAAAAAAAACAAAAAAAACAAAAAAAACAACACAAAAAGAACAACAAAATCCATGAATATACAAGAGAACAGCTGTAGAATAGCTGTCCACTGTAGTGACCAGTATGTATGAAAGGGTTAATTTAACCCTTCCTGAACCAGGCCCGGATCGTCCCGATCTAGTAACTAAATCCGATCTGATCTTCTAAAAAATTCCAGATCGGCAGCTGATATGATCTGTAGATCGGACTGGGACACCCCTAGATTTCGTGACGCATTCCTTCAGTTCTCAAGCGTCGTCATGGAATGAGTCAGTAGTCGCTTTTCCATTGGACATCTGCGCAAAACTTTACTGATATTTACTAAATGTTGAAAAAACAGAAGTGCGTAATGTCGGTTTTTCCATTAAATCACAAATGCGATGATTTGTTTATTTATTATTGTGAGATGACATGAGAAGTCATTCCATAAACATGGCGACGAATGTAAATATGGTGTTAATGTACAGATACAGGGTGGGGAAGCAAAATTTACAATATTTTGAGGCAGGGATTGAAAGACAGTGTATGACCAATTAGTTTATTGAAAGTCATGAGAATTTATTTGCCACAAGAAAATTGACATAATAGAAAATGTTTTTATTCTATGTGTCCTCCTTCTTTCTCAATAACTGCCTTCACACGCTTCCTGAAACTTGCGCAAGTGTTCCTCAAATATTCGGGTGACAACTTCTCCCGTTCTTCTTTAATAGTATCTTCCAGACTTTCTCGTAATAGTTTTGCTCATAGTCATTCTCTTCTTTCCATTATAAACAGTCTTTATGGACACTCCAACTATTTTTGAAATCTCCTTTGGTGTGACGAGTGCATTCAGCAAATCACACACTCTTTGACGTTTGCTTTCCTGATTACTCATATGGGCAAAAATTTCGGAAAAGGTATGGATAATAGTGTTAGGTATGATTATGACATCAATATATGTTTGGTTTCAAAACAACTGACGTAGTGCCTGCTGAGAAAAAACAACTAAATGTTCATTGTAAATTTTGCTTCCCCACCCTGTACATTCATTATTATTATATATTACCCCTCTATCTCATACTAAATTAAAAAATAATCGGGTTTCCTGTTGTGTCCACACATACCGCGACATGTTTCGTCTTCTTCTGTAACGTATGTCAACATCCGTTTTTTTAATTCACCTGACTCTAGTTGCGAAAAAAGGTCTTTCCATTGCAGTTTTGTGTGATATACAGGGTGAGTCAGAAAAAACGCTCTTTCCATTTAAAGAAATTGTACTGCTAAAACAGAAACACTGATTTTTCTTTTGACCATACAGTCATATTGATGTGGTTATTGAGCATGTCTGCTGATGTAGTCATAGATTTATTGCATTGCATAAGAGAGAGAAGGTCCATTGTTTATTGGGCACTGAAATACCTGCCAACACAATGTATGCCACAGTGAACAAACTTGAAATTGACAACAGTTACAGGAGTCGGGGCTTTGCTTTCACACTCAGGACATAGGCCTACATGACAGTGCCCAGGGAGTTTTCATCATGGCAAGACCACAGTTTATGGATGTGCAGAGAGCTTTCATGGTGACAAAATTCTCCCCGATCCCCGGACTTGACCCCCCCTTGATTTTTTCTTGTGGGGGTATCTTAAAAACCGTGTGTATCAGACTGTTCCACAAACTCTTCAGGAACTCCGAAATCGCATCACGGCTGAAATCCAAGCCCTACGACGAACACGAATGGCGAGAAGAGCTGTGTTAGAGATGCGACAACGAGCACAGATTTGCATCAATCTGAACGGTAGCCAGGTTGAAGGTCGTGCCGGACGACTTCGTTGAGACAAAACATTTTGATGGCGAGTAAACATGCTGTAATGGTTGACAATTTCAGTTTCATTCACGGTGGCACAATAAACAATGGACATTCCCTCTGTTATGCTATGCCATAAATCAATGATTCAATCGCCAGACATGCTCAATAACCACATCAATATGACTGTATGATCAAACGAAAAATAAGCATTTCCATTTCAGTGGTACAATTTCTTTAAATGAAAAGAGCGTTTTTTTCTGACTCACCCTGTACCATTTGTGCTACGCCCAAAAAACCACCTCTTGCCAGCACAAAAACTTTCAATCAAAAAAAATCTGACTTTTTGCGAGTTATATCTGCACAATTCAAGGGTCAATGGAAAAGCGACTGTCGACCATTTGAAAGAGGAGTTGTCTAAGTTTTGAACAGTTGCCACAGGGGCGCAGGGGGCAATGGATTGGTCGGACGGAGGCCCAAGAACTTGCTCTTTGTGCTTGGACTGTGAGATCCCCAGAGCTCACCGTGTGTGATTTTTTTCTTGTAGGGATACATAAAAGGTAAAAGATCGCATTTATGTTCCACTGCTACCCACTAATCTCGATGACCTTAAACATCGAATAACAACAGCGATCAAGTCAGTGGATCGTGATATGCTGATACACATCTGCGACGAATCGTCTTATCGCATTGATGTTGTCGCTGCAAGTGGTGGACACACTGAACACTTATAAGATAGGAAATAAAAGTTGATTGTGAGTAAAGTACTTGTGACTTGGCTGGAGTTTTCTATTGCTTTTCCTTATTGAAATATTACGAAATGAAATCGGAACATTCTTTTTGAATAACCCTGTGTACCACAGGTGCCAAAAATGCGGCCCGGGGGCCAAATCCGGCATGTGGAATGAATTTGTGAAATGCAAAAATTACACTGAAAATATTAAAGATGTTAAAATCATTTTAGGTCACTTCAATCTAAAGTGGGTCAGACCAGTACAACACTATCATAATTACCTATAAATAATGAAAACCACAGAATTTCTTCTTTGTTTAAGTATAAAAAAAGTAAAATTAAACAAAAATGTTTACACTGATAGACAAAAAATGTTAATAACCTGAAATGTCTTAATAGAAATATGTGGAATTGTACCAATATTCTGCCATTTACTAACTATCCGGAGATCCACTGTAATCTGTAAATTGTGATACACATGTATAAATGATAAACTAAGACGTAATATTGTTAAAATTATTCTTATTTCTCTTGTTTGTTTGTTTATTTTTTAAGGTTATTTACATCTTTTTTGTTAGGATAGTTTGTAAATGTAAATATGTTTGTAATTTAATGTTTTTTTATTGCAATAAAACAGAAAAAAATTGGAGTGGTCATTATTTACAGGTTATTATGTATAAATGATAAACTAAGGTGTAATACTGTCAAAATTGCACTCCTTTTTTCTTAAAGATTTTCAGGTTGTTCATATTTGTTCATGTTATGTTCAAGTACAGTTCGTAGATGTAAACATTTTCATTATGGAATTGTGCTTTTTTTCACTCAAAAGTATAGATAGAACTTTAGAGTTGAGATTATTTATCAGTTCTTATCTTATTATTTATATTATTTTACTGATCCAGCCCACTTTAGATTACACTGGGTTACAAAAAAAATGTTTTTTGCAAGTTGTCTAGGTTTTTTCAACTGAATTAGGACCATTTTGCACCGCTAAATCCAAAATGACATTTGTTTTTCTCAATCAGGTCAGGTTTTTTTGCTAATTTGATTTTGAAAAATTTGATCTTCTCACAAAATAGAATAATTAATACCAAAATAAGATCGGTAAGCACACTTTATAAAACTTGTGACTTGATTCCTGTTAGGTACAATGGTGTATTCACCGCAGATGTAGCAGAATACGTCAGGCTTATTTTTGCAAGATCTTCTAGTCGAAGCCATTTCATTCACCTGTAATATTAAAAAAAAAACATTAATCATAAATTGGCAAAAGTAAAATCTTCAGAACTTGTTTATTGCAAGAAATATGAAAGAATTTTGTATCATATGATGTGAAAATGCCCATAAATGTAAGCAAAAATGTTAAAAAGCCAATATGTAGCCTAGTTCAGAAAGTTGACCTGATTGAGCAAAATTTACATGATTTTTGGTTTCAGCACACCAAAATTATCCTAAATCAGCTCAAAAAACTTAAACAATAAATTTGTTGTTGACCAGTGTTATATTAGGCTGAATGTGGCCCCTGAACTAAAATGACTTTGACACCCCTGCTGTAAATTGTTATGGATGGGTGAATCCAAATGATGACAGTTAGAGGAACTGTCACGTTGCTTCTGTGAGTCTTCACTGTAGAAACATCCCAGATGGAGTGTTGCCAGAACTAGTCAATCAGCCATTTTTATCTTCTTTCTACCCTGAAAACACATTGAACTGGCCTGAAATCAGAGCCACAGTGAGGTGCAGAAGTCTAGTTTTCTCTCAGACCACGGAATTACATCATACTCTAAGGTTGTTATGGACTTTTTGATTGATGCTGCCAAACAACGTTGCCCATTGAAGCCTTTAGAGCAGCTACTTGTTCTCGTTTAGTGTAAATATGCTGTTGTACATGAAGCGGCCGTCTTTGTGTGTTAACAGCTCATATGTTATATCGGACCAGAGGTTGCGTTAACCGAAAATATTCCATCATTGACGGATTGTTTTTTTTTTTTTTTTTTAAATGACGGAAAATTCTGAGGGCCGTCCGTCATTTTGACAGATTAACCCTTTCATGCATAGTGGTCACTACAGTGGACAGCTGTTCAAAGCTGTTCTCTTGTACATTTATGGATTTTGTTGTTTTAGTTCCATATCAGACTTTTTTTTTTCCTAAAATTTATTTGTTTTTGATATATTATGTTGCAATTAATGCTAACGGTAGATGGCATTTATTCTATATAATGCATTTTATTATGGATGGTGGCAGAAAAGCCAAACAAATAATAACTAATATAGCTATAACGTATAGCATAAGAACTGGCTTGACATATAACATGATTTCATGACATCAGTCTCACCTTAGACAAAAATAGGCTCCATATTTGGGTGCTTCCTTGAAACTGGACATGGATGCTAAAAATTCAAACCAGATGTAGACTAATGTCATGAAGCAAGTTTGGAAGCACTTTGGGTCTGTGTTAAAAATAAATATTTACTGTGATAAAAGAAAGTATTTTTCAGAAAAAAACACATTTTTATATTATTTTCTGCATGTAACGTGGTAAAAAAGGACACGAAAATTATACGCTACTATTTTTTCGAATATCTTTTTTATTCTCTCACAGGTACATTTTTGGAATCGAACTAATAATGCATGGCAGAGTGTTTCACAAAAATAACCGCTTTTGCAAATTCAATCACGATTTATTTGTGTTTAAATGGGCAGGTTCTGCATGTAACGCAAGTGGACACGATGGGTTACACATAAAACCTGGAATGAGACTGAGGATTCATGAAAAACCCACACGTCAGGATTATAAAAACCACTAGAATCGTCAGATTTAATAGAGTCTTTATTTATAGCGCTATAAGTCCATTTACAGCCATGTTTTCAGATCAAATGCACTGACACCTAGGTAGCTTTTACAGTCCCAATTTTGGTTCTATTTTTGGCCCCAATATTTGATTAAAAATTCATTAATTTTGTGTATAGCATAAGAACTGGCCTGACATACAACACAATTTCATGACATCAGTCTCACCTAAGACAAAAATAGGCTCTATATTTGGGCGCTTCTATGAAACTGGACATGGATGCTAAAAATTCAAACCAGATGTAGACTAATGTCATGAAGCAAGTTTGGAAGCACTTTGGGTCTGTGTTAAAAATAAATATTTACTGTGATAAAAGAAAGTATTTTTCAGAAAAAAACACATTTTTATATTATTTTCTGCATGTAACGTGGTAAAAAAGGACACGAAAATTATACGCTACTATTTTTTCGAATATCTTTTTTATTCTCTCACAGGTACATTTTGGGAATCAAACTAATAATGCATGGCAGAGTGTTTCACAAAAATAACCGCTTTTGCAAATTCAATCACGATTTATTTGTGTTTAAATGGGCAGGTTCTGCATGTAACGCAAGTGGACACGATGGGTTACACATAAAACCTGGAATGAGACTGAGGATTCATGAAAAACCCACACGTCAGGATTATAAAAACCACTAGAATCGTCAGATTTAATAGAGTCTTTATTTATAGCGCTATAAGACCATTTACAGCCATGTTTTCAGATCAAATGCACTGACACCTAGGTAGCTTTTACAGTCCCAATTTTGGTTCTATTTTTGGCCCCAATATTTGATTAAAAATTCATTAATTTTGTGTATAGCATAAGAACTGGCCTGACATACAACACAATTTCATGACATCAGTCTCACCTAAGACAAAAATAGGCTCTATATTTGGGCGCTTCTATGAAACTGGACATGGATGCTAAAAATTCAAACCAGATGTAGACTAATGTCATGAAGCAAGTTTGGAAGCACTTTGGGTCTGTGTTAAAAATAAATATTTACTGTGATAAAAGAAAGTATTTTTCAGAAAAAAACACATTTTTATATTATTTTCTGCATGTAACGTGGTAAAAAAGGACACGAAAATTATACGCTACTATTTTTTCGAATATCTTTTTTATTCTCTCACAGGTACATTTTTGGAATCGAACTAATAATGCATGGCAGAGTGTTTCACAAAAATAACCGCTTTTGCAAATTCAATCACGATTTATTTGTGTTTAAATGGGCAGGTTCTGCATGTAACGCAAGTGGACACGATGGGTTACACATAAAACCTGGAATGAGACTGAGGATTCATGAAAAACCCACACATCAGGATTATAAAAACCACTAGAATCGTCAGATTTAATAGAGTCTTTATTTATAGCGCTATAAGTCCATTTACAGCCATGTTTTCAGATCAAATGCACTGACACCTAGGTAGCTTTTACAGTCCCAATTTTGGTTCTATTTTTGGCCCCAATATTTGATTAAAAATTCATTAATTTTGTGTATAGCATAAGAACTGGCCTGACATACAACACAATTTCATGACATCAGTCTCACCTAAGACAAAAATAGGCTCTATATTTGGGCGCTTCTATGAAACTGGACATGGATGCTAAAAATTCAAACCAGATGTAGACTAATGTCATGAAGCAAGTTTGGAAGCACTTTGGGTCTGTGTTAAAAATAAATATTTACTGTGATAAAAGAAAGTATTTTTCAGAAAAAAACACATTTTTATATTATTTTCTGCATGTAACGTGGTAAAAAAGGACACGAAAATTATACGCTACTATTTTTTCGAATATCTTTTTTATTCTCTCACAGGTACATTTTGGGAATCGAACTAATAATGCAAGGCAGAGTGTTTCACAAAAATAACCGCTTTTGCAAATTCAATCACGATTTATTTGTGTTTAAATGGGCAGGTTCTGCATGTAACGCAAGTGGACACGATGGGTTACACATAAAACCTGGAATGAGACTGAGGATTCATGAAAAACCCACACGTCAGGATTATAAAAACCACTAGAATCGTCAGATTTAATAGAGTCTTTATTTATAGCGCTATAAGACCATTTACAGCCATGTTTTCAGATCAAATGCACTGACACCTAGGTAGCTTTTACAGTCCCAATTTTGGTTCTATTTTTGGCCCCAATATTTGATTAAAAATTCATTAATTTTGTGTATAGCATAAGAACTGGCCTGACATACAACACAATTTCATGACATCAGTCTCACCTAAGACAAAAATAGGCTCTATATTTGGGCGCTTCTATGAAACTGGACATGGATGCTAAAAATTCAAACCAGATGTAGACTAATGTCATGAAGCAAGTTTGGAAGCACTTTGGGTCTGTGTTAAAAATAAATATTTACTGTGATAAAAGAAAGTATTTTTCAGAAAAAAACACATTTTTATATTATTTTCTGCATGTAATGTGGTAAAAAAGGACACGAAAATTATACGCTACTATTTTTTCGAATATCTTTTTTATTCTCTCACAGGTACATTTTTGGAATCGAACTAATAATGCATGGCAGAGTGTTTCACAAAAATAACCGCTTTTGCAAATTCAATCACGATTTATTTGTGTTTAAATGGGCAGGTTCTGCATGTAACGCAAGTGGACACGATGGGTTACACATAAAACCTGGAATGAGACTGAGGATTCATGAAAAACCCACACGTCAGGATTATAAAAACCACTAGAATCGTCAGATTTAATAGAGTCTTTATTTATAGCGCTATAAGACCATTTACAGCCATGTTTTCAGATCAAATGCACTGACACCTAGGTAGCTTTTACAGTCCCAATTTTGGTTCTATTTTTGGCCCCAATATTTGATTAAAAATTCATTAATTTTGTGTATAGCATAAGAACTGGCCTGACATACAACACAATTTCATGACATCAGTCTCACCTAAGACAAAAATAGGCTCTATATTTGGGCGCTTCTATGAAACTGGACATGGATGCTAAAAATTCAAACCAGATGTAGACTAATGTCATGAAGCAAGTTTGGAAGCACTTTGGGTCTGTGTTAAAAATAAATATTTACTGAGATAAAAGAAACTAGTTTTCAGATAAAACACATTTTTATATTATTTTTATACAAACATCTGCATGTAACGTGGTAAAAAGGACACGAAAATTATACGCTACTATTTTTTCGAATATCTTTTTTATTCTCTCACAGGTACATTTTTGGAATCGAACTAATAATGCATGGCAGAGTGTTTCACAAAAATAACCGCTTTTGCAAATTCAATCACGATTTATTTGTGTTTAAATGGGCAGGTTTCGCATGTAACAAGAGTGGACACAATGGGTTACACACAAAACCTGGAATGAGACTGAGGATTCATGAAAAACCTGCATGTCCGGATTAGAAAAACCACTAGAATCGTCAAATTTAACACAGAGTCTTTATTTATAGGGGCATATTAGACCATTTATAGCCATGTTTTCCAGATCAAATGTACTAATACCTAGGTAGCTTTAACTGTCACAATTTTGGCCCCAATATTTTATTAAAAATGTCTTAAATTTGGGATGGCTCAGAGCAAGAGTAAAATGTCTGGATAAGAAAAACAACTAGAATTGTCAAATTTAACACAGTGTCCATATTTATAGCAGCATATAAGACCATTTACAGCCATGTTTTCAGATCAAATGCACTGACACCTAGGTAGCCTTTCCTGTCCAAATTTTGGTCCTATTTTTGTCCCCAACATTTGACTAAAAATTCATTAATTATGGGATGGCTCGGAGCAAGAGTATATATATATATATATTTGCATTTATCTGAGGTCATCATTAGGTACATCCTGGGGGGAAATATGTTTACATTTCTCTTTTACTATCTGGTCTAAAAAGCCAGCAACAGATATCAAAATATACCCAGTTTCATAGAAGCATCCATATCCTAGGTTTGGCTTTTGTTTTTTGTAGATGTGATTAGAATCACCTGTTCTTTTCATTCCAGTCCAAAAAAAAAAAAAAAAAAAATCCCTGCATCCTGTGTTTTGCATGTCACTTGATGTCTAATTGCTATCCCGCTGGGTCTTGATTGCGTTGAAGCACTTCTATTTTCTAGACGAATAAAATCCATGCGGCTTTAGCTTTTCGCCACGTTTTCCCCCATAACAAGCGCGAGTCTGTGTGTTTGTGTGTGTTCAGCCACTATTGCAGTGTTGATTCAGTCATTCAGTGGAAGAGGATTTCATTTGGCTGAATTGCTTCGTCTGTCCTAGCCAAGACCTGCAAGATTACAGTGACAATCAGTCATGTGAAACAACAAGAAGAAGCCCAGCCTCTGCTATCGCCGTCCTTTTGTAGACCCCGTGACCTGTCAGAAGACAACTCACTGATCACGGATCTAAGCTTTAACCTCCGGTCATGGGGTTGCACTAGACCAGCCTCATCCTTTGTGAATCAATCCTTTTTTCTGCTGATGTGTTGCTTTCAAATACCAGGTAGAAAACAAACATATAATCAGACTCAAAAGCGTCTACGTATATGGGGCTGCGCAATGTTGGAAAACACTGACATTGCGATTTTTTTTTAACCCTGCAATATGAAAAAAAAAAAAAATACTCACTAGCTGTGTGGTGCCGACGTAAATGGTCAAACCAATTAGTTGTGTTTCCTCTCGTGGCAACAGGTGGAAGACACTATCGACACAGAACACATGTTTCAGTATCATCCTTCTTGTAGCCGAAATAATTCCAGATAACTGACGTTGCTTTCCTTTTTGGCACCAAGTCTTCGTTTTCGGTGATTTTCTCTTGTCGGTAGGTCGGGGTGGGGGGGTGGGGGTCTCGACCGGTTTCCGTCTGACTTATAATACTGCGTTCCAAGCTGGTTTTTGAGCCCGTAAGTCACGACTTCAAACCACGACTCACGACTTTGTAACGTTCCAGGCAAGTCACGCCAAACTGTTTGAGCGCAAGGGATTGTTTTAGCTAGATGTAAACAAACCAGCATGGTGGACCGTACGTTGCTCTTTTACAATCATTTCTATTGCCAAAGGTGCTTGTTCTTTGCTTATTTGAGGGAAACAGAGGAGGAAAACCGGCGCATAAGGCAAGAGAAACTGTTCTACCTTTTATGTTGTGTTATTTGTATATTTGGTATTAATTTATTCTTGCACTCAATGGACTTGAAAACTAGCTAACGCTAGAGTAGCTGCTGATTATGCAGAACACACTGGTCTACAAGCAAAATGCTTCCGGAACAAAAGTAGTGAAATTTTTCTTGGTTTAGGTCACTAATAAAGAAAAAGAAAGTCAGAAGTGCAGATTGGCTATAGTTTCCAAGATACAATATTGGGTCAAAATAGGAAATTTATGCAAAATAAGGAAAAAACGGTAGTTTATCAGAAGGTACAGTGTGTCTACAAGCAACCAGTTCTATCTGAAAGCCTGTCTGCACATTCCAATACATTAATTTTAATATGTCTAGAGTTTTGACATAAAATGTTTTGTTTTTATTTGCAGAAAACTCTCTCTTGGAAGTGGACAAAATGCATGCATGTAGAGAAATTTCATGAACGGTAGCAGAAATTGACTTTTGCATCACAAGTCGCATGTAACATCTTCTAAGATCACATTTGTCAGATATCTCTAGTGAACTGTATCATTTTTTGATTTCAGATAAGAGAGATGCCTCGAATTTGTGTGAACAACCCAGATAACTTCTGTTACGTTTGTGGTGAAGTGACGTTTGCATCACAAAAGCGCAACATAACTGCAGTGGTTAAAAAGGCCTACCACCATTACTTTGGTTGCAAAGTTGGAGATCAGGACAAAAGTTGGGCTCCACATTATTGTTGTAACACATATGCAACTAATCTTTGCCAGTGGCTCAACAAGAAAAGAAAATCTGTGCCCTTTGCAATCCCAATGGTTTGGCGAGAACCAACAGTTTTAAGTGGTACTTTAGCCTGTTTTTCATAATATATTCAATCACCTGATGTCTTAAGATATTTCTTGTTTATTTCTTGACAGATAAAGAAGTGCAACTTAAATATTTCCAAAATATAAATATTATTTTTAAGCAAAAATGCCTAAATCTATTGTATAAACAGATGCAATTTTGATGTAAAATAATATCATTAAATATCTTGAAACATTAGCTAACCAGCACAGTTATCAATTGATTTTCAGTTCATCTTATCAAAATAAATGAGATTTAGCCACTTTTATCTCGGAAGCAGATCGAGTCCAAAAATTTGTAGACCAGTGACATTTGCAGATAAATAATGTCACAGCAATACCTTCTTTTAATAAACAATTTGCATAAACACCGTATCCATGGGGGACGCCATTGCTATGTGACGTCAGAGCTCGGAACTGGGAGTACATAGATCTAGTACGAGTTCACGGGTGGGAAGTCACAGGTTTGACTGACATTCCAGTGCATTTTCACCGGTAGAAGGTTGGAAAAATATGAGTTACGAGTTACCTGGAACGCAGCAGTGCCATCTGCGGAAGCGAAACTGAAGCTTAACGCTCATTTATCTTTTCCCGACCTCCTGAAGCTTCGCAAACTTTCATTTGAGGGTGCAGGATGTAGCGCTACGCCGTTGCAAAACCTTACCACCAAAAACTTTGCGTTGTTACCAGCAACTCACTCCATGTGCAGGGGCGTGGTCTGCTTCGGCAAACTGATTAAGAATGAATGTGATTGGTGGATTGTTGCGCGCAATGTGTGTCAGATACCTTTGAAATTAGCTGAGAACACGTCGAGTTCATTTGCCTCCAACATCGTAGGACCTGTGATGGGACTATTGCGCATGTGTACATTGTGATGACGATGCTCTTACAATACATCATGCAGCTCTACTTCTATATATATATGTTTTCTTTTAACAGTGATGGGATGATATATGTTTCTGAAGTAGGATTTTACTTTTTTTTTTGTGAGGAAATTCTGAGCAATAAGTAGGTAAGCAAATAAGTAAGCCAAACCCACATGAAAAACCTAGTTCGTAAATTGAGCGTAAAGATAGGTTTCTACTATCGAAATAAATCCTGCTTCTCATTAAGAGCTCGTAAATACCTGGTAACAGCGGCTTGTCTCCCAACCAAGGTTATTATCATTAACAAAAACTAACAAAATGACTAAAACTAGAATTGAAAAAAACATTTTCGTTAACTGAAATAAATAAAAACTATAATTAAAAGGAAAAAAAAGATAACTAACTGAAACTGTATTGTGTGTTTACAAAACTAAAACATGTAAAAATTGTGGATAAAATTCCCTTCGTTGTCATCTTTGTCTATGTCATATTGATACGAAAGCGATTTATTTTGTCTAGCAATTTTAGCTAGTGGCACCATACGGTACTTCACGGTCTGTCACTTCTCGTCACTTGTGGTTTAGAGTCGTCTTCTGATCCTCACTCTGCCTGGAAACATGGAGACTAAAGTTGGGAGAAAGCAGCAGAGTTTTGTCTGTTTATTCGAATACGATGGAGAAGAAGATAAAAGATATGACAAAACTAAAATAATAGTAAAACTAAACTAAAACTAAGTATTTAGAAAAAAAAAAGAAAATAATGAAAACTAGCAAACCTGCCCTGAAAAGTTATTAAAAATAACTGAATTAGAGAAAAAAAGTCAAAACTAAATAAAACTAAACTATAATGAAAAATCCGAAACTATTATAACCTTGCTCCCAATGCTAGATTATGGTGATGTCTTGTATATGAATGCCTCAGTCAAATGTTTACAGTCATTAAACACTGTTTACCATTACGCTTTTTTACCGATTGTAATCACCTCACACATCATTATGAACTATATGTTAAAGCAGAGTGGCCATCTTTAGATTCCTGAAGGTTGACCCATTGGTTAACCTTAACCTACAAAGCTCTTCTAGGTATGGTACCGTCATATACTGTAAGACTTTGTATTTACTAAAATGTTTTAATTACAATGTACTTAAATGATTTCAGTTTTATTCCATTACTATAAAATGTTAAGTATATTCTACTAATTTGTAGACATAGTCAAAAATACGAAAAAGCTTAAGTTGAATGGATTTAAATCACTAAGTTTTAGTCATGACCACCTTTTTATCTCCGCATTGCATTGTGGGTATTGGGCATGTTGTTAAAAATGTGTTCTTTTTCTGTGCAGGGGTTCAGCGGGGTTGTGGTGTTAGTGTTAATTCGGACTTAATGTGTGTATGGAAAAGTTTATTGGCTTTTTGTGTTTGTTTTTGTATTTTTGTAGAGCTGCACCATGAGTCAGAGCCAGAGGAAGAACTATGGCTTTACTGTTCATCTAAGATGGATCTTGTTTAATTAAAATCTTTATACCTCACCAAAGTAAAAGCACTTCCTGTACTGGTAAAGTACACTGAGCTATCTTCCTGCTTAATTTCCATCCACGCTGATATATATTAAGTTGAATAATTTCATAAAGCAATTTATATTGCAAAAGATGTTAAGTTAAATCAACTCGGAATGAGTCCAATGCACTGATGATATTAAGTTAGTGATTTTCCGAAGCAATTGACATTGCAACAAATTTTAAGTTAAATTAACTTGGCATTTAGTGTGTTGTACTTAAAATAGCAATTGAATTCAAATCAAGCATTTAAGTTGAATACACTCAAGTTTTCATTACTCATTACTTAAATTTTTTAAGGTAACCAATTTACTCAAATTTTTTAAGTAAACTCAACTTATCCGGTATTACAGTGTAGCTATCCTCTTTTCTCCAAAGATCAACTAGTCGATATTTTTTACGGTGTTGTGATCAGTATTATTTGAATGTACCCAAAGTTAGAACTGAATTGGGAAAGTGAGCTTTTAGCTGGAACACGCTTAAAGTAGAGCTGAAAATACCAGAACTCATGTCGTTTCAAGCTTTTCGGTCCGTCTTACGGACGAGACAGCAAGAGTCAATCGGACAGTGCCTGTGTTTTTAAATTGCCATGACCTGAACTAAATTTTTGCACTTTATCAACTGCATTTTTTATAAAAAAAAAAACAAAACTGTTTCACTTCTCTGTTATTACAATATTATTACTGTTTGTTTTAATTTATTGTTACTTCCTGTCTGTAAAACCTGTCTTCTTTCGTGGCATGTGCTGCTGACCTCTTGGCCAGGTCACCCTTGTAAAAGAGATCTTGATCTCAATGGGATTCAATAAAGGTATAAAAAATTTTAGGGTGTATTCATTGAAAAGTCTCTTGGTCCGCTTATTTGATTTGGATCAAATGCAGACTTTATTTCTTTCATTTGGGTCAGATCGCATTCACATTGCACTTTTTGCTAGTGGACCAAAATGTGTGAACAGAAGCATGCATGTGACAAACTGCGTTGGCATTGGACAGAAAAGTCAGGGGCGGGCTGAACCAGAGACAGCTGGTGTTGATGAAAACAGACATGGTCCTCCTACATAAAGTTATCATTTTTGGAATATAAATTGTATTTTTACAGACACAAATTTACGAAAATAATGTTAACACTCAAGAAAATCTCGGTCGGAGCCAGTTTCATAATACGGGCATCTGACCAAATGTCAATGGCACATTCAGTTTCCTCATTGCTCCACGTCTGTCCACAGCTCATAGCTGCTGCTGTTAGCTCTGACCACCCGTCAACCTCGGCTACTTCCAGCGGCTACGGTGGCTCGTCAAGCACAAAAAGGCGCAAGATTCCTTGGTTTGGTTTGGTTCGTGGTCGGTTATATTCACACCAGAAGTGAACCGGCCCAGAGTCCGTTTGGAAGCGGACCGAGACCACGTCCGCTTGTTTGGTTCGAATCAGAGTTCGCATGTTTGTATTCACACCTAAAAAAAAAAAGTCCAAACTCTGGTCCGTTTTAAATGGACCAAACGTGGTAGGTGTGAATACACCCTTAAAAAATAAAAGTAAGTAAGCGTAAGTAACTTCTGCTGCTAGTATTTCTTAGGTTTTAGAAGGTATTTCCTATTTTTTTTCTCTGATTTTCGCAAGAATTTGATTCATCCCAACTCTTTTCCTTTTGTGAGTCAACAGAAGCAAAATTATGGCCTGGAGTATCCAAACTGGAACTGTTAAAGAAACTGGACTATCAAAATCCTGAAGATGTGCTATGAACTTAAACTAAATATTGGCTTTCTATTAAATAGGAGGATTTTAACCATCTAGGGCTCTTAACTGTGGTAATAAATAAATAATTTGTTTTATTCAATGTGGTTATCTGTACTTTTCAAATATTGATCAGTGAACATTAGGCAAATTATGCTGTTTTTAGCCTTTTGTGGAATGAAAATTGCCTGTGGTGCTTTTGAATGAAACAGATTGCTTGTCTGAACACAAGGCAGGACTGCAAAATTGCTTTCCTGCTCTATGAAGCTATTAAACTTTAGGATAGAGGAAGATTGATAGGATATGGGTTTGGATTTAGGGCTGCAAAAGCTTCGGTCTGGTGTAATGTGATCAGAACGAGTCAGGATGATTGAAATAAATGGGTGGCGCGTGGAATTATTGAAGAACAATGTAATAAAACATTTATAGTTCTGAAGATCTGATACTTTGAAGTTGAGTCAACCTTTTCACATTGACGTCTGGTTGAAGTAGCGTTTCTGGAAGCTGGGCCATTGCAAAAGGCAAAGGTACTGAGAATATTTCACCTCCAAATTTATCAGTCCAGTCCTTTTTTTTTACATTTTACTTTAATATTTAGTGTGGCCCCACTTGGCAACAATCTAAGGAAACTCTGTGGAATGAACTTCTGAGAGCGTGGAATGACATTGGGGTTGAAACCCTCAGAAAATACATCGACACAATGCCAGAAAGATGCGCTGCTGTGATCGTTGCCAAGGGGGGGGGGGGCACACTAAATATTAGAGTAAAATGTAAAAAAAAAAAAAGGACTGGACTGATAAATTTGTAGGTGAAATATTCTCAGTACCTTCGCCTTTACGTTTCGCAATGGCAAAAAATTAAAATCTAGGCTCTGGGAACAAATAAACCACCAGTTTCTTAAGATTTGACAAGTGTTCTAATATTTTTGCACACCGCTGTATCTTAAAATAGCCTATGTGTCGTACTTTAGCCCGTTAGCTAGTAAGACACGATTGTCATAATTATAACGTTTTCATCCATTCCTGTTTTATCAGGCCATTAGTGACTCGTCTGCAGCTGATATTGTTTTGGGTTAAATACAGTCTTGGAGAATTGAGTCTTTTGTGTTAATCCGATTAGTTATTAAAATAATCTGATGAATCAATTATTAAAATCACCGTTAGTTCAAGCCTTAGTTATGTGAACCAGAGACCTTGGTGTAAATTGACACGTGATCAAATGGCGTTGAATAATACACCTAAGGTCGAAAATGTGTACGTATAGCACGCTAAATGCCGTAAGAACTGGTGTGACATACAACACCATTTTTTGAGATTAGTCTGAGGAGAAGATTCCGATCAGTGCATGGTTTTTAATTAGTGCCGGGCAGCGATTAAAAATTTTAATTGCAATTAATCACATAGTTATATTAGGGGGGGGGGTTGCTGGTATCAACAGCGTGAATTGCCTTTCAGTGATATTTCAGACTGGAAGTACTGTAGTGATAAAAAATAATTCCACATGTCAGTGCTTCCAAACAACTTTGTCCTTCTCACCCCCACCATCTGAAGACATTTAAAATGAAAATGTCCATGGAACAGACCGCTACTTTCCTCCATGTTTATGTCCACACCAGTTTATTTACAGTTGTGAGTGATTAACAGGAGTCTTAGTCCCACTAATAAGTACTAATACTAATAAGCCCAATAATATGTGATGTTCAGTTGTTAAAAGCAAGCAAAGGGGGGCCCTCTAGTGGTCGGAATAAGTGTCACTAACGTATGTTTTGTCCTTTCGGTGTTACCGTAGTTAGTTCAGACATAAGAAGGAACTAACAGACATGTTTCTTTCACTCTGTTTGTATGGCCCCAAAAACATTTGCCTGTGAGTATTTTATGTTCAGTTGTTGTAAGAATGAATAGTATAAAATATCTCTGATGTGAACCTTTGTTGCTGGATAAAAAGACGTAAATTTTAAATTAATCTGTAAATGCTAATCGTTAGCATGTCTATGGGTTTTCCCATTCAAGTTAGCATCGAGCTAATCACATTGTAAATAAGTAAAGGTTAGTTCAAAGGCTGGCATATTATACCTAAACACAACCAATGAATTTACATAAACTTAACATGAGCCTGCATAAAGAATTAGCAACCCATCTCCGACTGCTAGCATAAACGAATTAGCTTAAACATGTTAATAACACATTGTAATAAACACATCCAAAATAACGTCATAAACATGTTTCTAACGGCACGTTTGCATGTGAAATTATTTAGCAAACAACAGAATGATTGATACATACAGGCGTTGAACTGCAGGAGGTAAACAAAGTTTGATTTAGCATTTCTCGGAAAGTTCGCTGGCTTTTCTCCTCTCAGCTACACCGGCACCGGCGTTTGGTTCTAGTGCGTGTGGAGCGCCAAAATAAAAGCATGAGTTTCAAAATAAGAGTCTGTATGTATAAATGAACAAAGACTTGCTTGAAAGGCAGAACGGCATTAACGGAGATAAAAAAAAAAAAATTGTCGGCGTTATTTAATGAATGCGTTAACGCAGTAATAACACATTAACTTGCCCAGCCCTATTTTTAATGCTTCATTTATACATAATTCTGGTTCCACTCCAGCTCTAAGAACCTGTTCTCAGATGACCAAAAAAACCATGAGAACAGAATGTATCCTGTTCGAATCACAACTTTCAGACAGAAAGTATTTTCTATAATAATATCTAAACATTAGATCCTATTACGCCTAGACATTGGAGAAATAAACATCCACCGTTCTTTCACCAGTCCGCTGAAGTTATAGCTCATAAACCGACAAATTGAACACTGAAAATATAGCTGCTTCTGCCTTCTGCCGTCATTAGATGGTGAATCGTTTGGTATATTCTAAATTACTTGCATTTCTTTCTCATTTTCAGACACCTTTGTAACATTCACCCAGGGACAACAGATGATGATAAGCTTTTTTTCTTCCTATTTCTTTTTTTTTTTTTTTGTGGCTCCAAAACTTAATGAGCATCGTCCCTGTAAAAATAAATCAATGAGAAATAGATTTGTTTTCCAAAGATTAGATAGGATAGGGGGTGCTTTCTTCTAACCTTTTATAACTCTGTTTCCAGAAGCGTACTGTACTGATACTTTATTTTATTGATGAGAAGCTTTAATGGCCAAGGTTATTAAGCGAAATATAGAAATTGGAGGCTTGTGAATGTTGGGTAATACAAATGTTGGTGATGATTGGTGTATAAAGGAAACCTACATTACATTTGTACCACTCTTTCTGTAATAGTGTCATTGATTTGCTATTTTGTCATACAGCCAATTTGGCCAACTTTGTCTTGGAAGGGATTTTCCTCTTCTGTGATCTTAGGAGGTTTGTGTTTGTGAGAACACATCCTTGCTTTCTGACTTGTGGTGTTGTGAGGTCTTTTAACCGGATACATACTTTATACTGTGGCCAACCTTGTGAATTTAGTCTAATGCCGCGTTTCCACTACATGGAACCTGCTCGACTCGGCTCAGCTCGACTCGGTATTCCTGGAGAGCGTTTCCATTACAAGGTACTACCGACTTTACAGTACCTGGTCGTCATAGTGATGAGGCGCGTTACTTCCATGTCGTCTGTTCAGAGAGTTGCTGATAAACTTGCTCATTGTGTGTTGTCTCGTCTGAATTTTTACATCGGCCACCAAAGACTGAATCTCCTCGACCAACCATGGTGTAGTTTTGGGCTGTTATCATGTAGATTAATGTACTGCTATATTTACTGTCCACTTCCACATCTGTTTTTTGTAGAACGGCGGGTCACAGAGACAATTGTCTGACCAATCAGTGGTCTGCAGTGTGTACACATCACGTTTTAGTATCTGGTCCCCAGTCCTGGAACCTCGGCGGAGGTGATACCAAAAAAGTAGTACCGGGTACCAGATTCCAGGTCCTTTTTCGTAATGGAAATGCAAAAAAGGCCAAGCTAAGTCGAGTCGAGTCGAGCCGATACCACGTAGTGGAAACGCGGCATAAAGCAACCAATACCTACTTTTATCTGTATGTAGAGGTAGCCAAAAAACAGTGTTGTTTTCTACAGATGTTTCTCTGAGCAGGAACTAAAAATGTGACTCTTGGCATATGATTGATATCATGACTCTGAAATTAGGGATGCATCGATACCACTTATTTCCAGACCGAGTACAAGTACTTACATTTGAGTACTTGCCGATACCGAGTACTTAATAATCCCATCCCAGTTCTTAGTTCCTTTTGTAAATGTGCTTTATTGTCATTGTCATTTGTCTGACTGGAAAAAAACTGCTGCTACTGACATTTGATGTGTTGGAATGAGCGTTTCTCAATTAATCCACCAGGGGGAGTTAACCATTAGTTGACCATACTGGACAAATACCACGAAGAAGAGTAAAGTTTTTTGAGAAGAAGAAAGTCAGTAATAACAAATATGGAGACGACAGAGGTAACACTACTGTGATACCAGTGGCGATTTCTCATAGACTGCAAGGGAAGCCCGGCTTCCCCTAAAATTACGAAAATTAAATGGTTAAATATGTTCGGTTGTGTTGACATTTTATTGACTACAAATGTGTTAGAACACGTTCATCTCAAAGATGAGTTCGTTCAAATCAGCTTTATCACAAATCAACAAACGCGATGTTGTTCACTTCTCATACATTCCGCTGTTTTCTCCTCCATCTCTGCTCAGTGCATTTGTCCGTAGACTGTGGGCGTCTCTGGGCTTCAATGGGACTGAATGGAACAGTTTTTTTCATTGCCTCAAAACTGGGCAGTAATTGGATAAATGCCACGATGTTGTCCCACCTCCAGACGCCGGGTGTCTCTGGGGGTGAATGGAGCTGTGGGCGGAGCTCGGCTGGGCTGGACGCCAGAATCCCACGTGCTGATTGGATGACCAGTCGAAAGGCTGAATCCCGTTTGATTGACAGCTGTTTTCAGATCTCCTCCTTCACTGACACAGTTCAGTTTAATACCGTCGCACATTCTGCTGTGAAATCGAGAGAGAAACCACTACGAAATTACTCGTTCATTTCCTGCACTGTAAATAAAACACACTCATTGGACTCCCTTGTTTCAATTTAACATAATTTCAGCGTTTTCTTGTTTCAGTTTCATAAATTAGTCATTTCTTGGTTGAGTTTAATATCATTTTGTAGATAGTTAAATCAATCAAACTGTCGGCTAGGTCAGAGTGAAAGGAGCATCTCGTTTAAAAAGGCTGAAGTCTTACACCCGCAACACAATGGGCCAAGGCAATCTAAAGGTGGCCATACACTGTGCGATTATTTCGATCGTTGCACGCAGCTTCATCTCAAACTGTGCGAATCATTCGTAAAAGTCAGACTCACGATTCACGTTCTCACACTGTACGGACCGATGCTCGTACGCGACCTGACTGCTCACACTGTACGACCATACATCAGAGGACGCACGACATGTTCGAGTGTTGAATCCGGAAATACAACGTTAAAATACCAAGGAATCCGAAAGTGCATAGATGATTGTGTATTGGCGTGAGTCAAGAAATGGTAGTGCTAAACAAAAACCAACGAGCTGCTTTGGAATATGTGTCATTATCTGCGGGGAATCAAAAAAGAAGAAAAGACGATGACGTGTTTGGTGCAGGAATTGGTTGGCCAGACGTGGACAGTATGGGCTGTCATCCTACAGCAAAGGGAACTAGAGGTAAGCTGCAACAGCTAAACTGCACTAGGACAATAACCAGCTACTGTAAGATTAGAATTAGCTTACAGTAGCTGGCTATTATTGTATTTGCGCATGCACAGTGTGAGAATTTGAGGCACATCGGCTCGTGGCACTGCTTTGACATTGCGATACACTCACGAGGAGCGAGCAGGATTTCAAACAGCTCCGTTTTCCTTGTGAACACACGATTGCTGGTCGTGAGGTGGTCGTGAGGTGCTAATCGTTTCTCTTTACCCCATGTACACTGCACGAAGCACGACACACGATTAGAGGCACATCGGGCCCGATCCTACAAAGAGTCGCACGAGTGACAAAATCGTCTCTAAACTCGCACAGTGTAAGGCCGCCTTAAGTAGCCCAGCTCTGCTGGACATTGACAGGACACTGGTCCAGTCCCTGGAAAAGACGCCTACTTGGTACGATAAGGTCACTGAGCATTTTCTTAAAAAGGAACGGAGGGCCGAATTTATGTTTAAATAACTTAATTTTTTTTTTTTAATGTAAGCCGACAATGAGCTTCCCCTGTCTGAAAGATGAAGAGCCGCCACTGCCCCAGTGGTCTACGTGACCGACTTCCAACGCTACGACATGTTGAATCTATCATGCGATTCAGTCACGGGGCCATGACCGTGGACCCCTAAGGGTTAAAGTAGAAAATTCTGACTTTGTTCAGTCTTTTAATAATTTTCATAGTATGTACGGTCTTGGTCTTGTCTTGGTCTCGGAACCCTCTGGTCTCAGATGGTACTATCTTGACTACAACACTAACCTGTACACATTATAAGCCTTCCACGTGTGTTCATGCTTTTGTTAGCCCCCTGTCCAACCTGAATCGATGTGTCAAATACCACGTATTTAGGGTGAGGGTTACGTGAACCACAGATCTTGGCGTAAATTGACAGGCGATTGCTAGTTAATGTAATCCGAACGGAGGCCAAATACCGTTGATTAACACGCGAAAGGTCAAAAATGCAGAGGTTTAGCACGCCAAATGCCATAAGAACCGGCGTGACATACAACACCATATACTGAGATGAGTCTGCTCTTGGACATTTTCTTTGGCAGCAGTGAATAGAAACAATCCTGCAGTAGAACGTGACCACTGACTGTATTTATGTCTCTTATTCTCCCTTACCTTGATCTTTCTCTTTTCTTAGTCGCCCTCATCCCCGGCAAAGAATTATTGTTAACACTTTTACGTCAGCGCGCTAGTATTCAACAGTTTCTCCTTAGAAACATTAAACTCTACAAATAAAAGACTCTCTTAAAGCTGTCAAGACCTTGGACGACAGAAATGTGGAACTTGCAGCGCAGGCAGCTTACTGTATTTTATCGCTTTATCGTAGAGACCTTGAATGGCTTTATAAACCCCTTGAGATCTAAAATGGTTTATCTACGAGTGAGAACAGTAAACACGCAGCGGTGTGATTAGGAATGAAATGAGGTGTTGGAGAAAAGTAGAAGGTGAGAGAGAAAATATGAGAAAGGGTTGGAAAAAAAATACACAAAACAAATATTGGATTAATGTATGCACTGTAAAAACAAAAAACAAAAATCGGTATTATGCTGGCAGCAAGGGGGCCAAAAAAAATACTGTAAAATAACAGAAAATAACCATCTCATTAAAATACAGTCATTTTCCATAATTAAAAAAACTTTACATGACATTTTGCCTTTTTTTTTTTTTTTTTACTTTTTAATGTTTAATGAAGAATATTTTCATGTATTAAAACAATCAAATTACATTACATTTACATTTATGCATTTGGCAGATGCTTTTTTCCAAAGTGACTTACAGGGGAAAAATAAAAAATAAAATAAATAAATAACTAAATAAATGAAAAATAAAATAAAATAAAATACAAGAATAGATTAAAGACATAAAGCAGCTGTACAATTAAAAAAAAAACAGTGTTGTACAGAAGATTAAAAAGCAAAATTATGGACTAAAAATACAAGAATAGATTAAGAAGACACAAAAACAGCCGTACAATTTAAAATGATGAAATAAAAATACCAAGCAAAACAACAGAAATTAAAACAAATTACCTATAAATGTGTATATAAATAATTTTCAATGAGACTCAGTTGTACAATCCACTGATAAACTGTATTTGGACAGTTTATCAGTATTTATACATGTTATACATTCACAAAAATACATTTATTCAACATTTTTGTTGTGAAACCTCCTGTAATTAAACAAGATATTTTTCGATTAACAAACAAGTCTTGTTAAACTTACAGAAGAAATACTTCTTTTACGGTTAATTGTCAGTAATTTTATCTCGTTTTATTATTTTTATTTATTTATTTTTTTTACAGTGTTAAAAACTTTAACAGTCTAATCTCATAAATAGAAAAGAAATATTTGTGAAATTATGATAAATTTGCAAATTTATTTTAACTGTACTTTTCTGTGAAAAAAGAAAAAATTTCTTTTTAAAAAAAAAAAATTTAAATTTTATGGTTATTCACAGTTACAGTTTTTTCATGTTTTTTTTTTTTTTTTTTTTTTTTTACATTTGACATGTAAAATCACAGTCTATTTTTGTCATTTCATAGATATTTTCCTGTATCTTAAAATTCAGGAAAAATCTCTAAAAAGAATGTTGAAAATTCTGTTAGATTACAGATTTTTTTACAGTGTAATTTCTTTTTGTGCGTTATAGCTGTTATATTTAATCACATTTTACTCAAAATATAGGGTAAAATCTATTCAACGAAAATGAGTGCAAATTGTTACCTCACTTTTATTGAGTAGATTCTTGAGGTTTGTTTTTACAGTGTACTAGAAATTTTAGGCGACCCCATTTGAATTCCAGGCATGTAAAATCACAGTCTGTTTTTGTCATTTCATTGATATTTTCCTATATCTTAAAAATACAGGAAAAATCTGTAAAATAAACAGTGAAAATTCTGTTAAATTACAGATTTTTTTTTTTTTTTTTTTTTTTACAGTGTGTGCTGAATCCTGTTCTGCCGACCAGATGATGTACAGATTCTCACAATCTGGCAGTTCAGATCACAAGGTCAACAAGAGCGATGATAATCCATTATAATCCAAATTTTCATTCACTATGAATAGCTGTAAATACCCGAGTTTAATTCCATGCCCTCTTTTCATTGGTTAATGTGCAAGGCATCACAATGAAACTGCCAATACAGAGTCAGTAGGAAGGGCATTTCCAGGCATTTGCAGGATTACCCCCCTTTTTTTTTTTGTGAAGGCACTGCACATATACATTAACCCTTTGAACCCTAAGCCTGAGCCTTTTTTTTTTTTTTTTTTTTTTTATTTTGACTCTAAAAAGGTTAGAAAATATGCGGTGAGTGAGTCCGTTTGCCCATTTTTCCAGAGCACTTTCTTTTCCAGATCTTTCAAAATCTAGCAATCATTTATTTATTTATTTATTTATTTATGTTTACCTTTATAGAAGTGACACCAAATGACAAAGAGGTTTATGTACAGTATTATACAATATTCATATTTACATTACATCATCATAAAGGGGTGGGGGTGGGGGGTGGGGGGTGGGGGTTTAAGATATAAGGCATGTAATTTAAAAAAGAAACAAAATGTCAGTCAGTAATAAAAATCAGTGTCCTGTCTTGGTTGTGTAAACAGAATGTATTATGCCAGGGGTGTCAAACATGCGGCCCAGGGGCCAAATGTGGCCCACCAAAGGGTCCAGTTCGACCCCTGGGATGTTTTTCCCAAATGCAAAAATTCTACAATCTTGAATTGAATTAAGCAAAAAAAAAAAAAAAAAAATTTAGCTTGAATTAAGGAAAAAAATCTTCAATTAAGCCAAAAAAAAAAAAAAAAATCTTCAATTTAGTAAAAAAAAAAAATCTTCAATGAGGCCAAAAAAATCACAAATTTAGCAAAAAAATCTTGAATTAAGCCAAAACAAATCTTCAATTAAGTAAAAAAAAAAAAAAAAATCTAGAATTAAACCAAAAAAAAAAAAAAAATCTCAAATTTAGTAGAAAATCTTGAATTGAGCCAAAAAAAAAAAATCTCAAATTTAGCAAAAAATCTTGAATTACGCAAAAACAAATCTTTAATTAAGTAAAAGAAAAAATCTTCAATTAAGCAAAAAAAAAAAAAAAAATCTTCAATTAAGTAAAATAATCATGAATGAAGCAAAAAAAAAAAAAATATATATATATATAGAATTAACAACTTAATTTTTTTCCCTTTGTTTCAGTGCAAAAAATAACATTAAATTTGTGATTAATCATGATTAATTGCATAGTTATATGGGGGATGGGGGGGGTTGCCGGCATGTGTATTGCCTTTAAGTGATATTTCAAACTTGAAGTACTCCGGTGATAAAAAAATAATTCCACATTGCAGTGCTTCCAAACAACTGTGTCCTTCTCACCCCCACCATCTGAAGACATTTAAAATGAAAAAATCCATGGAGAAGACCGCTACTTTTCTCCATGTTTATGTCCACACCAGTTTATTTCTGCTTGTGAGTGATTGACAGGAGCCTTAAGCCCACCCCAAATGCTGTCATTGGTTGAAACCTACGTGTATTCACAGAGCAAGAGCAATGGACTTTCAAAATAATATGCGATGTTCAGTTGTTAAAAACAAGCAACGGGGGCCCTCTAGTGGTTGGAATAAGTTGCACTAACGTATATTTTGTACTTGCGTGTTACCGTAGTCAGTTCGGACATAAGAAGGAACTAACAGACACGTTTCTTTCACTCTGTTTGTATGACCCCAAAAACATTTGCCTGTGAGTATTTTATGTTCAGATTTTGTAAGAATGAATAGTATAAAATATCTCTGATGTGAACTTTTGTTGCTGGATAAAAAGACATTGTAAATCTTAAATTACTCTTTAAATGCTAATTGTTAGCGTGTCTATGGATTTTCCCATTCAAGTTAGCATCGAGCTAGCAATGTTTTTATCATTCATTTAAATGTATAATGCCATGTAGATCTACTAAGGCAATGAACATAACTCATACATATTTTGTATGTATGTTGCAGTTTTACAGTGAGTCTCAAGTAAAAGATTTGGAGAGAAGTTTTCGGCATCCGGCTTTTCTTGTTAAACCTGTTGTCTATCTTCCGAGCTAATCACTACACGCACACAAGCAGAGGCAGAATAATATGAGTAATAATAAAACAGTATTTAAAAAATTGTCGGCGTTATTTAATGAATGCGTTAACGCGGTAATAACACGTTAACTTGCCCACCCCTAATAGTTTTGTAAAAAATGCGAATAACCTGAACAAATATAAACAACCTGAAATGTCTTAATAGAAGTACAATTTTTAATTTTTTTTTTTTAACAATTTTCTGTCTGTTTTTAAATGTTTTGTGTGTTTGTAGATCCACTGTGATCTGTAAGTTATAATGCACATGTGTAAATGGTAAACGGAGGCATAATATTGTTAAAATTACACTTATTTTTTTCAGTTTTTTCATGTTATTCACATCTTTTGAAAGGATAGTTCGTAAAAAAAAATAAAAATAAAAATAACTTTTCATTATGTAAATTTACTTTGAAAACAGAGAAAAGTTTGGAGTTGAAATTTTTTATGTATTATTATGTTATTATTTTACTGGTTCGGTCCACTTCAGATCAAATTTAGCTGAATATAGCCCCTGAACTAAAATGAGTTTGACACCCCTGCTTTATACGAACCTCCATAACGACGATAAACTGCACTTTGATACGTACTAATTTATGCGTATTCTGCGTAAATTAATAATGTCGTACTGCATTATGTGAATTTTGAGCACTTCTCTATTGTATAAATCATATTGGTTAACTCAAAATCCACTTTCTGTCACTTGTTAATTTACTGAATTTACACCATCACATCTCTTCCACCCTTCAGCTGTGGAATAACTCAATTATGTGGAATGACTGCGCAAACAAGTGCAGCTCATTTAAATTCCAGTTTTAGCCGGAGCTCTGCATTTTTATCCTTGTTCAATCTCTCCGACAAGGAATAGATTTCAGTGAAAAATTCCAGACTCTTATGTTGAATGTTTTCCCGAGTACATCAGAGAGTAAAAAATGCTAAATTAAAGCCACGAGAACAGCGAAGACACATGAAAGGCAGTAAAAAACCAGAAGCTGTAGCCATTAGTGGCAATTATTTAAATAGTATTTCTATTTAAAATGTGCAAAAAAAAAATTCAATACATTGATCTGATATAGTCTACTGCTTTTATCTAAGGTTTAAGTTAATATCAATTGATCGCTGTATTATTAGATCAGTCATAATTAAGTTGAACTTCAGTTATGTTTTGGTAAATGTGATCAGGGGATTCAGTTTGTTGCGATGAAATGTAAAATTATTGAAAGATCAGCTGATTTTTTTTGCCTTTGTATTCTGATATATGGATGTTGAGGGGGTGTGCAATCTATGGTTTCTGAACCCATATGGGCTTTTTTTTTTTTTTTTGTAACTTCATAGAACTTTTCAACATTTATAGAACTTTTCATTTCACAAGTTTAACATTTATAATTTCAGGTAATGTATTATGTGAAAAAAAAATAAGTGAAAAAAAATAACATTACACAGTGAAAATATTTACATTTGCAAAACAGTTTTTTTCACAAAAAAAATGCAAATAAATACATAAATAAAAACAAAGATCAACAACCTGAAATGTGCAATTTTAACAATATTCTGCCTGTTACCAAATGTTTATGTAACATTGTGTGTAATGCACATGTATAAATAAAAAGTCGAGGCATAATATTGTTAAAACTGCACTAATTTTTCAAATGAAATGAAATTTCTTTTTTTTTTTTTTTCAGGTTATTCACATCTTTTTTGTAAAATGTAAATATTTTCATAATTTAATTGTTTTTTTTTAATTAAAACAAAAAGAAAAACTTGGATTTGTCATTATTTACAGGTTATTAAGTCATTATTTTACTGGTCTGGCCCACTTGAGATCAAACTGGGCTAAATATGGCCCCCGAACCTAAATGAGTTTGACTCCCGTCATATAGTCTACTGCTTTTATCTAAGGTTTAAGTTAATATCAATTGATCGCTGTATTATTAGATCAGTCATAATTAAGTTGAACTTCAATTATGTTTTGGTAAATGTGATCAGGGGATTCAGTTTGTTGCGATGAAATGTAAAATTATTGAAAGATCAGCTGCTTTTTTTTGCCTTTGTATTCTGATATGTGGATGTTGAGGGGGTGTGCAATCTATGGTTTCTGAACCCATATGGGCTTTGGAAAAAAAAAAAAAGTAAAATGTAGAAAGGAATAACGTGACATTTTGCTGTCACTGATGTAAAGCTAATGTCATTCCTGCTTTGTCCATCTGTAAAATGTAACCTGTAAAACACAGGTGTCAAACATGCGGCCCGGGGGCCAAATCTGGCCCGCCAAAGGTTCCATTCCGGCCCTGCAGGATGAAAGTGCAAAAATGAACCTGAACAGTCCAGGTTGTCAAAATTCATTTTAGTTCAGGTTCCACATACAGACCAATGTGATCTACAGTAAAAATAACAACACAATAAAACCATAAATAACAACAACGAAAAATTTTCTTTGTGAAATATTAAGTGGAAAAAAAATAACATTACACTGTGAAATTATTTACATTTACAAAACTATTTTTTTCATAATAAAATGCAAATAAATACATAAATAAAAACAAAGATGAACAACCTGAAATGTGCAATTTGAACAATATTCTGCCTGTTACTAAATGTTTGGTGCATTTATGGATCCACTGTGACCTGTAGTTGTGTTAATAATAAGAGATGGAATATTGTAGAAACTGTACAAATTTTAGTTCCAAACTCCAAAATTTTGGAGCCCAATTCTTTAACCCTCCGGTATCCCGTCCAGCAAGGCCCTTACTAAGCACTGAGTGTGCCTTTTTGGCACACTTGTGGAATAATGTCAAAAAATTTTTCATACAGTTTGTTTTTAATTCTTTTACACTTTTTTTCTATTTCATCAACTTGAGCTGTAAATAAAAATACCAAATTCTCAATAATTGTCACATTTTTTAACCCTTTAAATGCTGTTTTTGTAATGTAAACAAACCATTTTTTTGATGTAAAAAAAACAACAATTTTTTTTTTTTTTTTTTTTTTACAAAATACTACATAAAAAGTGAATCACATATTATTTGATTTTTTCATCCTGGCATATGTCAATGATTAACTCCAACATTGGTTAATTTGCATTATTATTTTTGGGTCAAATGTTCAAAAATACTAGCATCTGTCACCAAGTGTGCGTAAAATGCTCACCTATAAATCAAACTATTAAATATTATACATTGATTTATTTTTCTGCACTAATTTGATTTTATTTTTGTAAATCAAGGTCAGCCCTAATCATACATATCAAATGGAAGAAATAGTGCGTTTTACGCACACTTGGGAGACAGATGCTAGTCTTGTAATTTTCTTTTGTTTACAATGTGCAAATTTCAGTTGGTGGACAGAATTTTAAAGATCGTGCAAAAATGAACAACTTTTGAATTCTAACCTTATTTAAATTGTGAAAAATAGTATGAAGTTTTTTTTAAAACGAAGTGCAAAGTGTGCCTTAAAAGCACACCCGGATACCGGAGGGTTAATTATATATGACTTCACCACAGCCTTACTGAAACAGAATATCTGAAGCTATTTTCATCTGGATTGGAACACACGGAATATTTCACATCCTTGTTAAAACACTATATTTACTTTAAGTCTATCAGCCCCGCTTTTACTGAAACACCACGCATCTATTTTGGAACTCGCTTTGGACTCGGATATGTTGAATCACTCCATTTTTGTTGGACGAGCTTCTTTTGAATCACTCCGTTTTTATTGGAAAGGGGTACGTCTGAGTTTCACAGCTGTGTTAAAACAGGATCCTAAATATATTCCAACCTAAATATTGTACATGAACACTTTATATAGTGATAGAAACAGTAAATTCACTTTATTATTTCTTCACCTTTTAGCCCAGGGGTGTCAAACATACGGCCCAGGGGCCAAATGTGGCCCACCAAAGGTTCCAATCTGTCCCGTGGGATGAATTTGTAAAATGCAAAAATTCTACAGTCTTGAATTGAATTAAGCAAAAAAAATTTCGCTTGAATTAAGGAAAAATGCTAAATTAAGCAAAAACAATCTTAAATTTAGCAAAAAAAAATCATGAATTAAGCAAAAAAAAAATTTTGCTTGAATTAATGAAAAAATGTTGAATTAAACAAAAAAATAAATAAATAAAATAAAAATCTTAAATTTAGCAAAAAATCTTGAATTAAGCAAAAAAAAAAAAATCTCAAATTTAGCAAAAAATCTTGCATTAAGAAATTTTTTTTTTGCTTGAATTAAAGGAAATAATTTTGAATTAACCAAAAAAAAAAAAAAAAAAAACTTCAATTAAATAAAAAAATATCTTGAATTAAGCTAAAAAAAAATCTTAAATTGAGCAAAAAATCTTGAATTAAGCAAAAAAAAAAAAAAAAAAGAAGCTTGAATTAAGGGAAAAATCTTGAATTTAGCCAAAAAAAAAAAAAAAAATCTCAAATTTAGCAAAAAATCTTGCATTAAGCAAAAATTTTTTGCTTGAATTAAGGAAAAAAATCTTGAATTAAGCCAAATAAATAAATAAATAAATAAATAAATAAATAAATAAAAAAAATCTTCAATTAAGTAAGTAAAAAATATCTTGAATTAAGCCAAAAAATCTTAAATTAACAACTTCAAATTTTTGTCTTTGTTTTAGTGCAAAAAATAACCTTAAACTATGAAAATATTTACATTTACAAACTATCCTGTAACAATAAAATATGAACAACCTGAAATGTCTAAAGAAAATTAAGCACAATTTGAACTCTTTTCTTCCTGTTCCTCAGTGTTTAGAGTCTTTGTAGATCTGATCCATAATGCACATGGAGAAATGATAAGTTGAGGAATAACATTGTTAAAATTGCACAAAATTTTCCTTATGTTTTTTTTAATCTAAATTTTAGTTTTTTCAGTTTTTTTTTTTTTTTTCTCTCTCTCTCTCTCTTTTTTGGATAGTTTTTAAAAGTAAATATTTTCATAATTTAATGTTTTGTTTTTTTTTACACTAAAACGAAGACAAAAATTTGGAGTTTTCATTATTTATACGTTATTATGTTATTATTTTTCCGGTGCGGCCCACTGCTGATGAAATTTAGCTGAATATGGCCCCTGAACTAAAATGAGTTTGACACCCCTGCTTCATATAATGACAGAAACAGTAAATTAACTTTATTATTTCGTAACCCTTTAACTCCTGACGTGTCTGTGGTGACCGTTCTGAATGTATGATTTATTTTAAATATTCATAAAAATTCAACTGTTTGCTCAATAAGAAAAATTTCAAAATTTACTGATAGAATGGACCTTGTTCTTTTCATAGACATCTGAGCATGCTCAGTGCACCCCCTGCTAAATGTGGAATGGGGGGGTAAAACATAGAACAGTGAGTGAGACCGACTCACTGTAAAAATAGACAGTTTGGGCTTTTTTTTTTTTTTTTAACACTGTTTTCCTTGTTGTTTTTACTGTTGTTTTGTAATGTTGTCATGATTTCCCTTATATTATTGTTATTTTTTTACTGCGATTTTTCCAAGTTTTTACCCTGTAACTTTTTTTTGGAGTTCAACCAGGTGCCAAAACTCTGGTAGAAAAAAGATCCCCAAAACAAAAACTAGATTTTTTAATCTTGTTTTGAGAGTTAATTTCTTATTTTAACTATTTTATTATATTTTTAATTTATTCTTTATATTTTAAGTGTTCATACATGCTTATATCTAGATTTAACAGTTTTAGGCCCAATCCAAATTCACTCCTAATCCCCCCAAAAATTGGATCGGAAGCAAATAAAAAAAAAAAAATCCAGATCTGGACATGACTACTAAAACACACAGTAAAACAAAACCACTGAAGAAATGGAACACAATTCTCCAAAATCCTTGAAAAACTCTTTAATGACCGATTAGACACATTCATAGAAAAATACAAATTACTTTCAGACAGTCAATATGGATTCAGAACCTACCGATCAACATCACTAGCATTAACTGAACTCACTGAAGAAATCACAAATTCCATAGACAATAAAAAATTCACAGTTGGAGTTTTCACTGATTGAAAAAAAAAAGCATTTGATATCGTAAACCATGAGATTTTAATCAATAAACTGAAACAATATGGAATCAGGGGAGTGGTGCTGAATTGGGTTAGAAGTTATTTGGAGAATAGGAAACAGTTTGTGATGATGGGAGACTGTCATTCTGAGTGTTTGGGTACTGTATGTGGTGTCCCCCAGGGGTCAGTGTTGGGACCTAATTTGTTATTAATGATATATGTAAAGTGTCCGAATAAATAAAATTTGTCTTATTTGCTGACGACACAAATATTCTGGGAACCGGTGAGGATTTGCAGCAACTTTTGGACATAATCACTCGAGAGCTAAACAAAATTAAGTTATGGTTTGACAAAAATAAGTTGTCAATAAATTTGTGTAAAACGAAATTCATGATTTTTGGTAAATGTAAAACCAGTAATGAGGTAAAGGTACAGATAGAGGGTGTAGACATAGAAAGGGTGAATCAATTCAGTTACCGCATTATGTATTTGTTGTAGTTTGATGTTAAAATTAGGAAAATATTATTGTTTGAGTATTGTATCAAGTTAGCGATAAAGGTGTAAAAACACTGGGGGGTAGGATTAAATAAGTTTATACTTCTTCCTACTCTTTTTCGACCATGCAAAATTCAGACTTGTATGTGCTTGGAGATAAATTCTGTCCATTTGAATGTTTTTTTTTTTTTTTTTTTTTTTTTTTTTTGCATGTTCGAAATAAATAAATAAATATCAAATCAAACACAAACACATACTCACAACAGCTTTAATGACACTGAAACAGACGACAATTCACAGCAGAACGTTTACCTGGAATAATATGTCAAGGGGTTAAAGGATTAAAATACGCAACAATAGAAAAAATAATAAAGAATGCTAATTTATAGATACTTAAGCTGCTTATCTGTTTATGAGCATCCACTAAAGCGCAATAAAAGCTGCAGTAAAATTTGAGCGATGTTTACCGAAACATTTATGAATGTAAGAATCATGCTTTTACAATGTTACAAGCACCCAATCATTTTCCATCCTCTGTGGGATGCTTTCAGTGTGGGCCGATACTCTTCCATCACATTGTGTTTCTAGTGTTCCCTGAAGCATCTTTTGAAATCATATGTAAGTGTGAGGTAAAGTGTGAATTCCATCCCATATGGCTCCTTGTAGATTTCTGTTCGCCGTTCGCTGAGGCTACCGCTATCTCTTCTCATTCTTATTCACCTCTCTCCCACTGCTCTTATTTCACACTTTCTTTCCTGTTTGATCTCCTCTCTGCCCTCCGCTGTTGGGCCGCCGCCGGAGATAGGTGTGGGAGGGGAGAGGGAGTGAGAACGACGGACGGGTGGATTCGAAATAATAAGTAAAAACGCTAACTAGGCAAAAACTGGAGGCAGAAACATCATGTCTGCTTGTAATGGTGTGTGTTTTTAGATTTTAAAAATTCATTAAAAAAAATTTTACTTTGACCTACTGATCCTAAAATATAATGAGATCCATTCAGGGTCACTGGCAATCTATAAACTCAATTTGGTGTGAATTTAACCAATAGTTTTGCTGCTACAGACATTTGAAATTTTACCCATCGTAAGTAAATGGGGAAAAAAAATAAAAAATTCATATAAAATTATAAATTTGACCTATGTCTCCCAAAATGTAATAAAATCTATTCAGGGTCACTGGCAATATATAAACCTAATTTGGTATGAGTTCACCCAATAGTTCTGCTGCTACAGGCATGTGAAATTTTGCCGATTATAAGTAAATGGGGGGGAAAAAAAAAAAAAAAAAAACAATTAGAAAAAAATTTCAAATTTGACCTATTTCTCCCAAAATGTAATGAAATCTATTGTGGGTCACTGGCAATATACAAATCCAATTTGGTATTAATTTAACCAATAGTTTTACTGCTATAGACATTTGAAATTTTACCCATCATAAGTAAATGGGATTTTTTTTTTTTAATTCATATAAAATTATAAATTTGACTTGCTTCTCCCAAAATGTAATAAAATCTATTCTGGGTCACTGGCAATACATAAACCTAATTTGGTATGAGTTCACCCAATAGTTTTGCAGCTACAGACATTTGAAATTTTGCCCATTATAAGTAAATGGGGAAAAAAAAAAAAAAAAAAAAAAAAATCATGTAAAATTATAAATTTGACCTGTTTCTCCCAAAATATAATCACATCTATTCTGGGTCACTGGCAATCTAGAAACCCAATTTGGCATGAATTTAACCAATAGTTTTACTGCTATAGACATTTGAAATTTTACCCATCATAAGTAAATGGGATTTTTTTTTTTTTTTATTCATATAAAATTATAAATTTGACTTGTTTCTCCCAAAATGTACTAAAATCTATTCTGGGTCACTGGCAACACATAAACCTAATTTGGTATGAGTTCACCCAATAGTTTTGCTGCTACAGGCATGTGAAATTTTGCCGATTATAAGTAAATGGGGGAAAAAAAAAAAATCACATTTGACCTATTTCTCCCAAAATGTAATGAAATCTATTGTGGGTCACTGGCAATACACAAACCCAATTTGGTATGAATTTAACCAATAGTTTTGCTGTTACAGACATTTGAAATTTTGCCCATTATAAGTAAACAGAAAAAAAAAAAAAAAAAACATGTAAAATTATAAATTTGACCTTTTTCTCCCAAAATGTAATCACATCTATTCTGGGTCATTGGCAATATATAAATCTAATTTGGTATGAGTTCACCCAATAGTTTTGCTGCTACAGGCATGTGAAATTTTGGCAATTATAAGTAAACGGGGGTGGTGGTGGTGTTAAAAAATTTATAAAAAATTTCAAATTTGTCCTATTTCTCCCAAAATATAATGACATCTGTTCTGGGTCACTGGCAATACATAAACCCAATTTGGTATGAATTCAACCAATACTTTGGGTGCTACAGACATTTGAAATTTTGCCAAAAATAAGACAATGGGGAAAAAAAAAAAAGATTTTAAAAATTCATACAAAATTGGAACTTTAACCTATTTCTCCCAAAACGTAATGACATCTATTCTGGGTCAATGGCAATATAAAAACCCAATTTGGTATGAATTCAACCAATAGTTTTGGTGCTATATACATTTGAATTTTTTCCCATTATAAGTAAATGGGGAAAAATAAAAGATTTTAAAAATTCATACAAAATTGGAACTTTGAACTATTTCTACCAAAATGTAAAGAGATCTATTTTGGGTCACTGCCAATCTATAAACCTGATTTGGTATGAATTCAACCAATAGTTTTGCTGCTACAGACATTTGAAATTTTGCCCATTATAAGTAAATGGGGAAGGAAAAAAAAAAAAAAGATTTAAAAAAATCATAAAAAAAAAATTAAATTTGACCTATTTCTCGCAAAATGTAATGACATCTATTGTGGGTCACTGGCAATATATAATTCTAATTTTATATGAATTCACCCAAAAGTTTTGTTGCCACAGATGTGAAATTTTGCCCATTATAAGTAAATGGGGAAAAAAAAGATTGAAAAAAATTCATAAAACATTTCAAATTTGTCCTATTTCTCCCAAAACTTAATGAAATCTATTGTGGGTCACTGGCAATATACAAACCTAATTTGGTATGAATTTATGCTACGGACATGTGCAATTTGACCCATTATAAGTAAATGGGGGTGTGGAAGGGGAGAGGGAGTGAAAACAATGGAACGATAGACTCAAAATAATAAGTAAAATACTAAGTACGCAAAAAGTGGAGGCAGCGGTCGGCACGAGAGCATGTGTTCATGCATCAGTGACATTGGTAAATCAGATGACATCATGTCTGCTTGTAATGGTGTGTGTTTTTAGATAAGAGCTTCAGCTATAAATAGACTCTTGAGTATGAAGGGGGGGCGGGGGGGCAGTGGGTGGGTTAATAGTGTCACTAATTGTTTAACAACCTGCATGTATTAGAGGTTATTGACGTGTCTGCACACTGCATGTTCAATTCTGGAAGTTACACAAGGAAACATGTGGTGCCAGGCACAATAAAACCCCGCCCCTCGCACATATTTTGCACATTATAAGTAAATGGGTAAAATGTAAAAATTCATTGAAAATTTGAACTTTGACCTACTGTTCCCAAAATATAATGAGATCCATTCTGGGTCACTGGCAATATATAAACCTAATTTGATATGAATTCATCCAAAAGTTTTGCTGCTAACAGACGTGAAAAATTTTCCATTATAAGTAAATGGGGAAAAAAACAAAAAAAAAAGAATTAAAAAATTCATAAAATTTTTTTAAATTTGACGTATATGTCCCAAAATGTAATGAGATCTATTCTGGGTCACTGGCAATATAAAAACCCAAAATGGTATGAATTCAACCATTAGTTTTGGTGCTACAGACATTTGAAATTTTGCCCATTATAAGTAAATGGGGAAAAAAAAAAAAGATTTTAAAAATTTCTAAAAAATTTCAAATTTGACGTATTTCTCCCAAAATATAATGATATCTACTCTGGGTCACTGGCAATATAAAACCCCAAAATTGTATGAATTCAACCAATAGTTTTGGTGCTACAGACATTTGAAATTTTGCCCATTATAAGTAAAAGGGGGAAAAAAAAGATTAAAAAAAAAAAAAATCATTAAAAAATTCACATTCGACCTATTTCTCCCAAAATATAATGGCATCTATTCTGGGTCACTGGCAATATATTAACCTAATTTGGTATGAATTCACCCAATAGTTTTGCTGCTACAGACATTTGAAATTTTGCAGATTATAAGTAAATGGGGAAAAAAAAAGATAAAAAAATTCATAGATTATTGTAACTTTGATCTACTTTTCCCAAAATGTAATGAGATCTATTCTGGGTCACTCGCAATCTATAAACCAAATTTGGTATGAATTCACCCAAAAGTTTTGCTAGATTTTTGCCCATTATAAGAAAATGGGCAAAAAATTCCTAAAAAAATTCAAATTTGACCTATTTCTCCCAAAATGTAGTGAGACCTATTCTGGGTCACTGGCTGGCAATCTATAAACCTAATTTGGTATAAATTCACCCAATAGTTTTATAGTTTTGCCGCTACAGACATTTTAAATTTTACCCGTTATAAGTAAAGGGGGAAAAAAAAAAAGAACTTAAAAATTCATAAAATATTGTAACTTTGACCTGCTTTTCCCAAAATGTAATACGATCTATTCTGGGTCACAAAAACAATACCCCTTGCCTCCCCTACAGGGTAAAAAGAACCACTTCCCAGAACTATCTCCCATATTTTCCATACACCAACAATTTTCATCTCATTCAAAACCACTGAAGCATTTCCAAGCATTTCAAATGTATTTTTATTTATTTTTTTCCCTACATTTGCAGCATTGCAGTAATAACACGTATGGAATTCCAGGGGAAAAGCAGAAGCCGAAGCATGGCAGGGTTTCAGAGATCCATGAGCACACCCAAAAAAAAAAAAAAAAAAAAAAAAAAAGACGGGCTTTCAGTATCATTCATTTCTGAAAATGTATTCAGGAATCAGGCGTTGATGGCTTGAGTAAGCTCAGGCTTCTTAGTTGCTCTCACCGCATGAAAGCTGTGTGCATTTATTATTCTGAAAAGATGTTACAGGTCAGTTTCCATGGTTTAACAACATATTTTAGATTGATTTCCCTCTCAGGCAGGCTTTCAGGCTTTATCCTCATGTAGTCTAGACGTATCAGATGATGCCAGAATCTATACGTGACTACCTGGAGTATGGAGGTCTCTCACTGGGCTGCATTATGATGGAAAATAATGACATTTTTTTTCTCCTGTGACACATATTTAGATATTAAAAATACAGAAATTTACCCTCAGGTGTATTGTAGAGTGATTGAAGCTATTTCGTAGAGGACTATGAATTGAAAGCAGACAATACGTTATTGTCTTTTATGTTTGTCTGTCTGTTAGCAAGATACCTCAGAAAGTTATGGAAGGGTTTTTTTTTTGTTTGTTTGTTTTGTTTTGTTTTTGTTATGGAAGGATTTTGATGAAATTTTCAGGAAATGTTGACACTGGCACAAGGAAGAAATGATTACATTTTGGTGGTGATCGGGAGGGGGGGGATCAGGGGGCTGAGAGCTTTTCTAGTTGTTGTTGTTGTGAAGTGGAGTTTTGCTGCTGGAGTGAAAGATTAGAGAGGTGGGGCTATTACATCATCGTTTTAGAAAAGTTGGGGTTTGGTCGTACAGACAAAGACACGAAACCGGTGTTTTCAAATTTATCCACTCTTGGACCTGGTTTCAAAAAGTTGACTGAAAATGCAGGTTTCTGGAAAAGTACCGGAAAACGACATATCCTTGGTTAACATACTTTTACTAGTTTGCGAAAAAGCTATTACAAGGAACTGGGGAAGGACAAAACCTCCAACACAGGACCAGTGGATCGCAGTTATTGAAGGATATACAATGGAAAGGGTGACTCAAAGACTGCGACTACAGGAAACTCAGATGGACACACGAGGAAGCCCAGCGTCCAGCCCAGCGGAGCTCCGCCCACAGCTCCATTCACCCCCAGAGATGCCCGGCGTTCGGGGGCGGGACAACATCGTGGCATTTATCCAATTATCGTCCAGTTTTGAGGCAATGAAAAAAACTGTTCCACTCAGTCCCATTGAAGTGCATGGACGCTGAGCATCTACGGACAAATGCACTGAGCAGAGATCGAATGAGAAAACAGCGCGACGACAATGTATGAGAAGTGAACAACATCAAGTCTGTTGATTTGTGATAAAACTGATTCTGAACGAACTCGTCTGTGAGATGAACGTGTTCTAACACATTTGTAGTCAACGAAATGTCAACACAACCGAACATATTTAACCATTTAATTTTCGTAATTTTAGGGGAAGCCGGGCTTCTCTTGCAGTCTATGAGAAATCGCCACTGCTTGGCAGACAGATGCTGGTTTTGTAATTTTCTTTTGTTTACAATGTGCAAATTTTAGTCGGTGGCCAGAATTTAAAGATCATGCAAAAATGAACAACTTTTGAATTCTAACCTTATTTAAATTGTGAAAAATAATATGAAGTTTTTTAAAACGAAGTGCAAAGTGTGCCTAAAACGTGCACCCGGATACAGGAGGGTTAATGGAAAAACCAACATTATGCACTTCTGTTTTTTCCGACATTTAGTTACCGTGAATTCCGGACTATAAGCCGCTACTTTTTTCCCACGCTTTAAACACTGCGGCTTATACTCCGACGCGGCTTATACGACGATTTTCCCTTATTGCTGCCACACCCCAGGGAAGAATCTGTCTATTGTTACCAGGTATGCAGGAATGGATAACATTAACAACTAAACCTTTATAAAGTTCATATTAACACACACAAAAGGGGAACTTTTAAGGAAAAACAGTAAACCTTCAAATGTTAATGTTGTTTCACAAATATACAAAACAAAATTCTGACTGAAAACACCCAATAAAGCTCTCCAGAGACCGTCATAAATTTAAAGCATTTCAGAATTAATGCGCACGTCGTGCGTAATGTTAAATGAAAATGATATTACAACAGATGTAATTACTTGTTTTTAATCTTTATGTTTTAAAAATAAATGAAAAGTCCTACTCTAACAAAAAACAAAAGTTTGTTCACTTTCAAGTGTCTTTCAAGTCATTTTAAGTCTGTGAATCCACAGCCGGCGCAAAAGCAAGTCAATCCCGTATCGGCACGAATCCAAAGGAAACCCCGATAAGTCCACTGACCAAAAAAAAAAAAGAAAGAGAAAATGTGCTTTTATTTCTATCCTTTTATTGCCTTGTTTTTTGTCTTTTGTTTTTTAATCATCATATTAACAACCAATCAGCCTATAGATATGACAGCAAGCTCACACATATCACCCATTTACATACAGGGAAGAATTTCATTTGAACTCAAAGAAAACCTTTATCCAATTACCGTCCAGTTTTGACGCAATGAAAAAAAAGGTTCCACTTGGTCCCATAGACTCCCATAGAAGCCAGGCTTCAACGGGGAAATGCACTGACCATAGATCGTATGAGGAAACAGCGCAACGGGAATGTACGAGAAGTGAACAACATGGAGTCTGATGATCTGTGATAAAGCTGATTCTGAACGAACTGGTCTGTGAGATGAACGTGTTTTAACACATGTGTAGTCAATGAAATGTCAACACAACCAAACATATTTAACCATTTAATTTTCGGAATGATAGGGGAAGCCGGGCTTCTCTTGCAGTCTATGAGAAATCACCACTGGTGGACACCCGCGGCTTATAAACCAGCGTGGCTTATACGTGTACAGAATTGATTTTCTTTCTAAAATTAGGGTCTGCGGCTTATATTCAGGTGCGGTCTGTAGTCCGGAATTTACGGTAATATCGATAAAGTTTTGCGCAGATGTCCAATAGAAAAGCGACTAGTGTAGTGAGCACTGAGGATGTCGTATCTTCCACCAGGATGCATTTAGACGTACGCAACTGAAGAATAGTCGCATGATTGTCACTTAACAAGACAGCCATGACAGTACCTGTTTCATGCACTTTCGCACAGGCGGACAAACATACATGAACGTCACTCTTGCTGCCATGCTCAGTTTTTTTTTCATGGCTAAAAGCGTCACGGAAACATACTCCGTCACACACACACATTTTTTGCACTTTCCCTGTATGTCCCAAGGGTTCCTGGGAAGTTTCTGTCACAGGAAAAGGTTTGCTCCACACCTGTCAGCGTGTCCACGTATGTGTGTGTGTGTGTGTACCGTGGCTAAGCAGCGTCGAGAATTCCCGCTATTCCCTGATGTAATTTGTCAAATGTTGAAGGAGCTTAAAATATAGATGAGTGGGCACACACAGAACCACACACAGACTGTAGGCAGTTTGCATGAATTCAATTAAACAGCGGTATAAAAACATCACATCTACAACCCTCGAGTGGCGCTTCTTTTTCGTCTTCTGTGCGTTGCTCACTCTCTTCTGTCTCTTTGATTATAGTTTGGTGTGATGCGATTAGCATGAGAGAGACAGAGCGTTTGTGTTTGCCAACCCTACAGGCTCCACAAAACATTAATCATGTTCTACGGTGATTTTTTTCCTCTTTGCTGAATAAATTCCTTCAGCCACAAAACCCCCCTGCTGGTAATTTGTCTTTCTCCCTCCTGGTTTTCCCATAATTCCTTCGGTTCCTCCTCTTGTAAACAGCGTTCTGTCTATCCACCTGTCTTTACCTCCTTTTTCTTAAATTGCTTCATATTTTCATTTCGGTCCTTCCTGAACATCCGACATTTTCAGACACGTCGGAATATTTTTGTAATTGAATTAGAGTTGGGGTGTGAGATGTTTTCCTGGAGTGTTTTTTACTATATTGCTTCCTGATTACAATCAATTAATTAAATGCTTTAACATAAAAAATTTTTTTTTAAAAATGTAGTCACCTGTGGAATGGACAGGACTGAAAAAACACCCATAAGCGCCCAATCGAAATGATTGAACGGTGATATGTCAATCAAACTCAACTGCCATTTGTCCCTCCCCCCTCTACCCCTATTTGTGCATGAGTTGTAGTGATGTGACGTTCACGAACGAATCGAATCTTTTGAATGGCTCTTTGAAATGAACGATGGGAAGTCTTTGTAAAGAGCCGTTCATTTTTTTTTTTTTTTTTTTTTAAGGAGGGAGTGTTTTTTAGGTATTTAAGTACTGTAATTGCAGTGATGAATCACTGTTGTGTTTTGTGCAATTTAAAAAAAAATAATAATAATACAAATTAACCAATGTTGGAGTTAATCACTGACATATACCAGGCTGCAAAAATCAAATAATATGTGATTCACTTTTTATGTAGTATTTTGAAAAAAAAAAAATTTGTGTTTTTTGCATCCAAAAAAATGGTTTGTTTACAATACAAACACGGCATTTAAGGGGTTAAAAAAATGTGACAGTTATTGAGTGTTTGTTATTTTTATTTACGGCTTAGGTTGATGAAATAGAAAAAAGTGTAAAAGTATTAAAAACAAACTGTATGAAATAGTGATGTGACGTTCATGAACGAATCAAATCTTTTGAACTGCTCTTTGAAATAAACAATGAGAACCGAGTCTTTGTAAAGAGCTGTTCTTTTTTTTTTTTTTTTTTTTTTTTTTTTAAAGGAGGGAGTGTCCGATTACCTGTCAATTTACCAACACACTGTTCTTGTTCTGAGAATTGCACCATAGTTTAGGTATTTAAGTAATTGCAGTGATTAATCGCTGTTGTGTTTTGTGTAATTTTTTCCGTATGTTTACACACATTTATTGTTGTTGTTTTGAGGACAATAAAATGTTATTTCATAAGAAAATGTTTTATTTTCTGCTTCATTTTGAGGCTACAGACTAGTCCACATAATGTACTGTGATGTTTTTTTTTTTTTTGTCCAATTCCATCATTTGCCTAATGTCACCTCTCATGTCATGTATTTAGCCCACACATTTAACTAACTATTCTTTTTTACGGTACAATAATATTTACTGATGCGCCAATTAGACACCTTTAAAATGTAATGTCAATCATCGCATGTAGCCTATTTAGTCATTAAAACATTGGTGTTTCAAAATAATGCAAAAAACATAAAAGAGCCAGTCTTTTGAACGACTCTTTTTAGTGAACGACTCACTTCAAAGATCCAAAAGTCCCACCAATATCCTCTTGTATTCCTCCTCTTTTTTTTCTTAAATTGCTTCATATTTTCATTTCAGTCCTTCCTGATTATCTGACATTTTCAGACACGTTGAATATTTGTGTAATTGAATTAAAGTTGGGGTGCGAGATGTTTTCCTGGAGCGTTTTTTACTATATTGCTTAAAATCCCCTTCACATCCTGATTACAATCAATTAATTAAATGTTCTAACACAAAATTTAAAAAATGTAGTCACCTGTGGAACGGACAGGACTGAAAAAACACCCATAAGCGCCCAATCGAAATGATTGAACGGTGATATGTCAATCAAACTCAACTGCCATTTGTCCCTCCCCCCTCTACCCCTATTTGTGCATGAGTTGTAGTGATGTGACGTTCACGAACGAATCGAATCTTTTGAATGGCTCTTTGAAATGAACGATGGGAAGTCTTTGTAAAGAGCCGTTCATTTTTTTTTTTTTTTTTTTTTTAAGGAGGGAGTGTTTTTTAGGTATTTAAGTACTGTAATTGCAGTGATGAATCACTGTTGTGTTTTGTGCAATTAAAAAAAAAAATAATAATGCAAATTAACCAATGTTTGAGTTAATCACTGACATATACCAGGCTGCAAAAATCAAATAATATGTGATTCACTTTTTATGTAGTATTTTGAAAAAAAAAATTTTGTGTGTTTTTCGCATCCAACAAAATGGTTAATTAAATGTTCTAACACAAAATTTAAAAAATGTAGTCACCTGTGGAACGGACAGGACTGAAAAAACACCATCCGATCATTTTCAGCGTCCAATCGAAATGATTGAACGGTGATACAGTATGTCCATCAAATTCAACTGCCATTTGTCCCTCCCCCCTCTGTGCGTATCCCTCTTTGTGCATGAATCGTACGTTCTCAGAGGTTTGGAGCAAATGTAAAGGAAACTAAACCAGAGCCAGAGCTTGGATATATTAGGATGGAAAGTTCACCAGCAAACTAGCAAACTGTTTTGTCACTAATATAAATCAGTAGGAAATGTAACATTAGCCACATACAGGGTGGGGAAGCAAAATTTACAATGTTTTGAGGCAGGGATTGAAAGACAGTGTATGACCAATTAGTTTATTGAAAGTCATGAGAATTTATTTGTCACAAGAAAATTGACATAATAGAAAATGTTTTTATTACCTCCGCCAAGGAGGTTATGTTTTTGCCAGGGTTTGTTTGTTTGTCTGTCCGTTAGTGTGCAACATAACTCAAAAAGTTATGGACAGATTTTGATGAAATTTTCAGGGTTTTTTTGGAAATGGGATAAGGAAGAAATGATTACCTTTTGGGGGTGATCCGGAAGAAATCCTGGATTCTGGATCACTTTGAAATTTTCGTTAACATTGTGGTAAATGGGGCCAAAATTTTCGTTTCCCAATATCTCGCTTAATTATTGACCAAAACTCATGAAATTTAACTCAGGAATTGACAACGGGGTCCTCTATCACATTTCAAAGGCTGATCCGGATCTGATCCAGAAGGCGGATTTTATTTTAAAAAATAAATGTCAACATATGTTTGGTTTCAAAACAAGTGACGTAGTGCCTGCTGAGAAAAAAACAACTAAATGTTCATTGTAAATTTTGCTTCCCCACCCTGTATGTGTGAACTTGTGCTGTTCTGTATGAGCCGGGGGGGGGGGGGGGGCGTCACTGACAGATTTTTTGTTTTTTTTTTTAAATTCCAGAGAATTCTGAAGGCCGTCTGTCATTTTGACAGATTAAAATACTGAGAGTAATCTACCAAAAAAAGTTTTCACACAACACTGTGAACAGAACCTGCTCATAGGATCACTGGTCTGTCTGTCTCTGAACAAGTCATCAAACATTCCATAAGAGTATCCTACCCTGTATAGAACCATACAGCGCCACCACTGTTCACAACTACACTGAATACAACAGCGGTACTTCAGTTAAATGACTCACCGTTAGTTCACCTGTAGACCCCCTGTCCAGTTGATGCCAGTGTGCACATTAATCAGTCAGTGTCAAGTCTCATCTTGTTGTTTTGCTGACTTTAGCCCAAAATTAGATGCTACTTTGCTAGCGCAAAATGTGAAGACAGCCGTGGCTCCTTAGTTATTTTAGAAAGCCCGGTAAATGTGATGGCATTGATAAACGCGGTGAAAAAAGAGGTACTGATACGGTGAAGGATGACGGACAAGCAAGGAATACGCCGTTTCTGATGGCATTTGGTGTGTTATATGTACGCATTTTCTACCTTTCATGTGTTATTTGATGGCATGTCAATTTGTTCCCAGATCTGTGGTTCTCATAACCCGAACCCTAACCCTCAGTGCATGGGATTTATTTTCTGCTTCATTTTGAGGCTACAGACTAGTCCACATAATGTACTGTGATGTTTTGTTTTTTTTTGTCCAATTCCATCATTTGCCTAATGTCACCTCTCATGTCATGTATTTAGCCCACACATTTAACTAACTATTCTTTTTTTACGGTAAAATAATATTTACTGATGCGCCAATTAGACACCTTTAAAATGTAATGTCAATCATCGCATGTAGCCTATTTAGTCGTTAAAACATTGGTGTTTCAAAATAATGCAAAAAACATAAAAGAGCCAGTCTTTTGAACGACTCTTTTTAGTGAACGACTCACTTCAAAGATCCAAAAGTCCCACCAATATCCTCTTGTATTCCTCCTCTTTTTTTTCTTAAATTGCTTCATATTTTCATTTCAGTCCTTCCTGATTATCTGACATTTTCAGACACGTTGAATATTTGTGTAATTGAATTAAAGTTGGGGTGCGAGATGTTTTCCTGGAGCGTTTTTTACTATATTGCTTAAAATCCCCTTCACATCCTGATTACAATCAATTAATTAAATGTTCTAACACAAAATTGAAAAAATGTAGTCACCTGTGGAACGGACAGGACTGAAAAAACACCCATAAGCGCCCAATCGAAATGATTGAACGGTGATATGTCAATCAAACTCAACTGCCATTTGTCCCTCCCCCCTCTACCCCTATTTGTGCATGAGTTGTAGTGATGTGACGTTCACGAACGAATCGAATCTTTTGAATGGCTCTTTGAAATGAACGATGGGAAGTCTTTGTAAAGAGCCGTTCATTTTTTTTTTTTTTTTTTTTTTTAAGGAGGGAGTGTTTTTTAGGTATTTAAGTACTGTAATTGCAGTGATGAATCACTGTTGTGTTTTGTGCAATTAAAAAAAAAAAATAATAATGCAAATTAACCAATGTTTGAGTTAATCACTGACATATACCAGGCTGCAAAAATCAAATAATATGTGATTCACTTTTTATGTAGTATTTTGAAAAAAAAAAATTTTGTGTGTTTTTCGCATCCAACAAAATGGTTAATTAAATGTTCTAACACAAAATTTAAAAAATGTAGTCACCTGTGGAACGGACAGGACTGAAAAAACACCATCCGATCATTTTCAGCGTCCAATCGAAATGATTGAACGGTGATACAGTATGTCCATCAAATTCAACTGCCATTTGTCCCTCCCCCCTCTGTGCGTATCCCTCTTTGTGCATGAATCGTACGTTCTCAGAGGTTTGGAGCAAATGTAAAGGAAACTAAACCAGAGCCAGAGCTTGGATATATTAGGATGGAAAGTTCACCAGCAAACTAGCAAACTGTTTTGTCACTAATATAAATCAGTAGGAAATGTAACATTAGCCACATACAGGGTGGGGAAGCAAAATTTACAATGTTTTGAGGCAGGGATTGAAAGACAGTGTATGACCAATTAGTTTATTGAAAGTCATGAGAATTTATTTGTCACAAGAAAATTGACATAATAGAAAATGTTTTTATTACCTCCGCCAAGGAGGTTATGTTTTTGCCAGGGTTTGTTTGTTTGTCTGTCCGTTAGTGTGCAACATAACTCAAAAAGTTATGGACAGATTTTGATGAAATTTTCAGGGTTTTTTTGGAAATGGGATAAGGAAGAAATGATTACCTTTTGGGGGTGATCCGGAAGAAATCCTGGATTCTGGATCACTTTGAAATTTTCGTTAACATTGTGGTAAATGGGGCCAAAATTTTCGTTTCCCAATATCTCGCTTAATTATTGACCAAAACTCATGAAATTTAACTCAGGAATTGACAACGGGGTCCTCTATCACATTTCAAAGGCTGATCCGGATCTGATCCAGAAGGCGGATTTTATTTTAAAAAATAAATGTAGGATTTGTATCACCGATTATGTGGGGAATTTTTGCGCTTGGCGGAGGTCTGCGCTCTCCGAGTGCTTTTCTAGTTCTATGTGTCCTCCTTCTTTCTCAATAACTGCCTTCACACGCTTCCTGAAACTTGCGCAAGTGTTCCTCAAATATTGGGGTGACAACTTCTCCCATTCTTCTTTAATAGTATCTTTAAGAAAGTGGACATTGCTGTGTGATGTTCTATTGGTAGCATGTTCTAAAACGCCCCAAATAGCAGAATCCAGAGGGTTTAGATCTGGGCTAGAAGGCGGCCATAAACATGATTCACAAAAATTGCTAAAGTTGGATTTGTTGCTGTTGTCAACAAGTGTTTTGCTGTTCTTGTGTAAGATTTTAACTTCAAATCATATTTTACTGCATTTCTAACGGTCTTGTTGTCTACCTCAAGTTCAATTGCCATTTTTCTCATGGATTTGGTTGGATCCTTTAGGATTTTGGATTTGAGAGCTTTAATAAAAGCTTTGGTACGTTTTTTGTTGCTTCCTCCACTTCCAGACTTTCTCGTAATAGTTTTGCTCATAGTCATTCTCTTCTTTCCATTATAAACAGTCTTTATGGACACTCCAACTATTTTTGAAATCTCCTTTGGTGTGACGAGTGCATTCAGCAAATCACACACTCTTTGACGTTTGCTTTCCTGATTACTCATATGGGCAAAAGTTTCTGAAAAGGTATGGATAATAGTGTTAGGTATGATTATGACATCAATATATGTTTGGTTTCAAAACAAGTGACGTAGTGCCTGCTGAGAAAAAAACAACTAAATGTTCATTGTAAATTTTGCTTCCCCACCCTGTATGTGTGAACTTGTGCTGTTCTGTATGAGCCGGGGGGGGGGGGGGGGGGGGGGCGTCACTGACAGATTTTTTGTTTTTTTTTTTAAATTCCAGAGAATTCTGAAGGCCGTCTGTCATTTTGACAGATTAAAATACTGAGAGTAATCTACCAAAAAAAGTTTTCACACAACACTGTGAACAGAACCTGCTCATAGGATCACTGGTCTGTCTGTCTCTGAACAAGTCATCAAACATTCCATAAGAGTATCCTACCCTGTATAGAACCATACAGCGCCACCACTGTTCACAACTACACTGAATACAACAGCGGTACTTCAGTTAAATGACTCACCGTTAGTTCACCTGTAGACCCCCTGTCCAGTTGATGCCAGTGTGCACATTAATCAGTCAGTGTCAAGTCTCATCTTGTTGTTTTGCTGACTTTAGCCCAAAATTAGATGCTACTTTGCTAGCGCAAAATGTGAAGACAGCCGTGGCTCCTTAGTTATTTTAGAAAGCCCGGTAAATGTGATGGCATTGATAAACGCGGTGAAAAAAGAGGTACTGATACGGTGAAGGATGACGGACAAGCAAGGAATACGCCGTTTCTGATTGCATTTGGTGTGTTATATGTACGCATTTTCTACATTTCATGTGTTATTTGATGGCATGTCAATTTGTTCCCAGATCTGTGGTTCTCATAACCCGAACCCTAACCCTCAGTGCATGGGATTTGACACTGTATGAACAAACACAAGGAAAGCTTATAATGTCTACAGATAACACACCAATTAAAAGTGGCGTAAATAATTATGCGAGTCGTGATATCACGTTGGTTTATCAGCCAGCAGCAACTACAGCTGCTGCATCATTGAGATGTTTTTGAACATTAAATACTACTAAATATATCTCATTATCATTAAAAAATAAAAATTTGAAATGATGGATAATAATATGTTATGACGGAATTTTTACGACCCGAATAAACATGTCTAGCACAACATCTGGAGGAGACTGAATGAGGTACGCATGGATCGGGGCCGGAGCCGGGTGAATTGTTGCTGTGCAGTGCTCGTGAACCTTCGAGAACAAGCATTGTGCGTGCCAGTACTCTGGAGGCGTGGCTTCGGGGGGATGTCTGAAGAAAGGGGTTTGGACTTTTGAACTGAGTATTTTCAAAATGTAGCTCGCTTCTAATAATAATAATAGATTGGATTTATATAGCGCCTTTCTAGACACCCAAAGCGCTTTACATTATTGACCCATTATTCATTCGCTCTCACATTCTCCCTCTGGTGGTGGTAAACTACATCTGTAGCCACAGCTGCCCTGGGGCAGACTGACAGATCTCATACCCCACCTTTAACCTCCTAAAACCCAGCAATGAGTTTTCTGTCCATATTTGTGGACAAGAGTTTCACAAGTTTATATAAAAAAAAAAAAAAAAAAAAAAAAAAAAAAAGAAAACTGTCCACCACAAAGGACATTCCATAAAAATTTTAAAAACTGCATCTGAAAAAAATTGTTGCATCATGATGTTTCCAATATAGGCACTTATTTAATAAAAAAAACAAAAAAGCTGGTACTTTGCTGACATTTCCTGGGTTTTAGGAGCTTAAATCAAATTGATAGATTAATCCAGTGTTTTTCAACCTTTGGGGTCGGGACCCCGCGTGGGGTCCTCTGGAATTTCTAGTAATTGCTAAAAAAATACAATTAAAATAACATATTAATGAAAAATATATGGTGAGTTGACAGAGATAATCCCAATCCATAACAGACATGACAAACTGAAGCTGAACCTGAAGTACTGCGGTTCTGTTTATCTGTCAAATGTTCATTGTGGTCGGTTTCAGATGCTGCAGCTCTTTCATAATTCATAGTTTGAGTTCTTGTTTGTTCAGTATTAATTGTCAGCCTTTGTAAATCCAAGCTGGACTGACTGCACATATCCTGACCAAGGAAAATCAAATTCTCACTTTGTGCAGTAATCTACACCTGGCTTTTCTGCCTCCGTCCAGAATAATATATATTATATAGACTAAATGTCATCTAAAATTAACGTTTATTTTGCAACACACACTGTAGAAAAAAAAAATCGTAAAAAAAAAACAGTAATATTCCGGCAGCAGGGGTGCCAAAAAAATACTGTTAAATAACAGAAAACAACCATCTCATAAAAATACAGTAATTTTTTGGCCCTAACTTTACATGAGATTTTGCTTTTTTTGTTTTTTTTTTTTTGTTTTGACTTTTTAATGTTTAATAAAGAATATTTTCATGTATTAAAACAATCAAATTACTTATATCTATCTATCTATCTATCTATCTATCTATCTATCTATCTATCTATCTATCTATCTAGATAGATAGATAGATAGATAGATAGATAGATAGATAGATAGATAACTTTCAATAAGACTCAGTTGTACAATCCACTGATAAAAACTGTATTTGGACAGTTTATCAGTGCTTATACATGTTATATGTTCACAAAAATACATTTACTCAACATTTTTGTTGTGAAACCTCCTGTAATTACACAAGATATTTGTCAATTAACAAACAAGTCTGGTTAAACTTCCAGAATAAATACTTCATTTATAGTTAATTGTCAGTAATTTTATCTATTTTTTTTTTTTTTTTTTTTTTTACAGTATTAAACTTTAAATTAACAGTTTAATCTCATAAATAGAAAATAAATATTTGTGAAATTATGATACATTTGCAAATGTATTTTAACTGTATTTTTCTGTGAAAAAAAAAAAAAAATTCTTTCAAAAAATAGAATTTTTTGGTTATTCACAGTTACAGTTTTTTCGTGTTCTTTTACATTTGACGTGTAAACTCACAGTCTGTTTTTTGTCATTTCATTGATGTTTTCCTGTATCTTAAAAATACAGGAAAAATCTGTAAAATAAACAGTGAAAATTCTGTTAAATTACAGATTTTTTTTTACAGTGTAGTATAGCAAACAAGATCAAAAACAAATTAATTTTTGTCTCAGAAATTTGCGATATTAAAATGGGGTCACGAGCCAGAAAAGGTTGGGAACCACTGGATTAATCGATTATAAAATAATCAATCGCTGCAGCTTTAAGTCATGTTCGATAAGGAATGTGAACCACAGTTTTCTTCCCTTCTTATAATATGTTGGCGAGTTACAACCAAACCTGCACTTCCAGCTGCATTGTGTCCATTAATTACCCAGACTGCGTCGGACTAATTTGTCCCACTGGAGATGAACGATAATCAAAAGCTTCCTTACACTCTAACATCATCCGTGCAGCATCTGTGTAAGATTAGACTGAAGTTGGCAGGAGTCAGACCCACAGCTTACAGACTTATGCTAATTCTGGAATAAATTGTTTCTTAAGCACCAAGAAAACATGTAACATAGGGTGACCGTATTTAGATTTCCAAGAAAGAGGACAGTCGGCTCCTTCTGCAGATAGTCGATCACACGTATGTCAGTACAGTAGTATTCTGTGCAAAACACCTTTAACCCAGGAGAAAATATTTCACTGGAACTGTCTGTTTGGAATTATTTTATTATTGTAGCTGTAGAAGTGTCATAAAAGCTGCTGTGTGTGTACTAGTGTCCTTTTTTTCAGGACTACTTCTACTTTCAAGACCTTGTTTTGCTTTTCTGTGTGTTTTAGGTGGAAAAGCAGGGCGGAATAATAGACAAAAACAAAGAAACACAAGTAAATTTTTATAGGTTTTTGTTGAATAAGGTAAATTATTATTTCTACATGTGCATTACGGATCAGATCTACAAAGGCACAAAACATTTAGTAACAGACAGAATATTGGTCCAATTACTTTTAATTTTTTTTTAGACATTTCAGGTTCATATTTATTCAGGTTATTCACATTTCATTGTTAAAGGATAGTGTGTTTACATCCGCCAAGGAGGTTATGTTTTCATCGAGGTCAATCTCTTTGTTTGTTTGTTTGTTTGTTTGTCTGTTAGCAAGATAACTCAAAAAGTTATGGAAAGATTTTGGTGACATTTTCAGGAAATATTGATTCTGGCACAAGAAACTGATGAAATTTTGTTTTTTCATAATTTAATGTTATTTATTTATTTATTTATTTATTTATTTATTGCATTAGTTATAATCATAATGTGTGTTTATTTATTTATTTATTTATTTATTTATTTATTTCACATTACACCAAGAAGAAAATTTGGAGTCACTTCCTCTGCCAAGGAGGTTATATTTTCATCGGGGTTTGTTTGTTTGTTTGTTTGTTTGTTTGTTTGTTTGTTAGCAAGATAACTCAAAAAGTTATGGGTGGATTTTGGTGACATTTTCAGGAAATATTGATTCTGGCACAAGAAACAGATGAAATTTAGTTTTTTCATAATTTAATGTTATTTATTTATTTATTTATTGCATTATTTATAAGCATAATGTGTGTTTATTTATTTATTTATTTATTTATTTATTTATTTATTTATTTCACATTACACCAAGAAGAAAATTTGGAGTCACTTCCTCTGCCAAGGAGGTTATATTTTCATCGGGGTTTGTTTGTTTGTTTGTTTGTTAGCAAGATAACTCAAAAAGTTATGGATGGATTTTGGTGACATTTTCAGGAAATATTGATTCTGGCACAAGGAACAGATGAAATTTTGGTTTTTCATAATTTAATGTAAATTTTTTTGCATTACTTTTAAGCATAATGTGTGTATTTATTTATTTATTTGTTTATTTATTTCACATTACACCAAGAAGAAAATTTGGAGTCACTTCCTCTGCCAAGGAGGTTATATTTTCATCAGGGTTTGTTTGTTTGTTTGTTTGTTTGTTTGTCTGTTAGCAAGATAACTCAAAAAGTTATGGATGGATTTTGGTGACATTTTCAGGAAATATTGATACTGGCACAAGGAACAAATGGTTAAATTTTGGTGGGGATCAGGGGGGCAGGGGGGCAGGGGGGCAGGGGGGCAGGGGGGAGGACTGATCAGCCTTGGCAGAGGTCTGCACTCTCCAAGTGCTTTTCTAGTTATTTATAGGGTATTACTCCTCGGCCAACTCCTTTATATCTTTTTTTAAACTAAATTATGTTTGATATTTGTTTTATCGCCACACACAATTTGTTCCACAGTTTTACCGTTTTTTTTTTTTGTTTTTTTTTAATCATTTATTCACATGTGTTACAGATCACAGTGGATCTACAAATCCACAAAACATTCAGTAATAGACATATTAGTAAAATTGTGATGTTTAGAATTTGGAACTAAAATGAGTTTCACTATTTTCAGTTTTTTAGCTTACTGACCGAGAGGACGTAAGATATTGTCATCATGTGGCGTCCGGCGTCATCGTCGTCTGTCGTCCGTTTCAAAACTTTCATTCGTCTTCTTCTCTGAAACTACAATTCCGATTGATTTCAAACTTGGTATTCAGCTTCTTTATGATGATGTCAACAAAAGTTAGTGACATTTTTTGGATCTGGATCTGATTCTGGATTTGGTGCGACTTTGAAAAATTTCCCCATTGTAAGAGATAGGAAGTGGATCGATGCAATAACTCAGTAAATATAAATTTTTACAGTCCAGCCCTGATGGGGAGATGACCAAAACATGGGCTATTTCTGTAATATACTGAACAAAAATATAAATGCACGACTTTTGTTTTTGCTCCCCTTTTTCATGAGCTGAATTGAAAGATCTAAAACTTTTTCTGTGTACACACAAGGTTTATTTCTCTCAAATATTGTTCATAAATCTGTTTAAATTTGTGTTAGTGAACACTTCTTCTTTGCTGAGATAATCCATCCACCTCACAGGTGTGGCGTATCAAGATGCTGATTAGACAGCATGATTTTTGCACAGGTGTGCCTTAGGCTGGCCACAATAAAAGGCCACTCCAAAATGTGCAGTTTATCACACAGCACAATACCACAGATGTCACAAGTTTTGAGGGAATATGCAATGGTCATGCTGACTTCAGGAATCTCCACCAGAGCTTTTGCCTGTGAATTGAATGTTCATTTCTCTACCATAAGCCATCTCCAAAGCTGTTTCAGAGAATTCATGAAGAAGACTGTGTGAGGAAAATGGTGGTCACACCAAATACTGACTGGTTTTCTGACCCCCCTGGACCACCCAATACAGTAAAAGTGCACATTTTAGAGTGGCCTTTTATTGTGGCCAGCCTAAGTCACACCTGTGCAAAAATATTGCTGTCTAATCAGCATCTGGATCTGCCACACCTGTGAGGTGGATGGATTATCTCAGCAAAGGACAAAGGAGAAGTGCTCACTCACACAGATTTAGACAAATTTATGAACAATATTTGAGAGAAATAGGCCTTTTGTGTACGTAGAAAAAGTTTTAGATCTTTGAGTTCAGCTCATGAAAAATGGGAGCAAAAACAAAAGTGGTGCGTTTATATTTTTGTTCAGTGTAGAATAAATATACAGAACTGGGTGATAATAAATGGCACCTGGATACAAAGCTTTCCCAAAGCTTTTAATTTGGCCGGTCAGCTACAGGGCCATTGGTCCTTTTTTTATTTATTTATTTATTTTTTTCCCTTCACAAATTCACCCCAGATTGGACTGGAACTTGTATGTTTGGACACCCCCCCCCCCCCGCTCTTGCCCACCCTTCTATTCCTTTCTCTCCTCCTCTTCCCTTCCATATATGCTTTGTATTCTTCTCACCTACACCCTCTTCTCTTACAGCTCAGTCCTTCAGTGTGACTGTGTTGGAACCCCCCCCCCCCCCCCACCCTCCCTCATTCACCCTCTCAGGGTCTCTGGGTAGCCTCCTTTCTGAAGGTGATGTGCTTGGGGGATTTGTCTGTTCTACTGCTGTTTGACAGTTTGACACACACATACACCACACAACCCAGTCTACTCGCTGAAATACTCCTTCACGTGTCACTTTATCAACTTCACAACTACTTCTTCTACTCTCCTCACTCATGCACGTGTGTTAAAGTCTGGATGACTCAACATTGAGCCAATGGCACTAAACCTGACAGGGTTACGGGCTGTGCCATTTAGACCGTATCCCCCCCCCCCCCCCCCCCCCCCAACCTCTTTTGCAGCATTAAGCCATGATATAAAAACTCCATTAAGTCTGAGCTTATGCGAGTCCATTAATCGCAGGTACTTAACCTTTGATGATGTCACTCACACACACACATATTCATTTACAGATTTATAGACGGAGGCCAGGGTCTGTCCTGTAATTAGCCTTGCAGGTCACTATGTTCTGAAATGAAAAAAAACAAAAAAAAAACAAAGGGGTATGGATGCTGTTTGTGTGCCGCTTTGAGATTAACGTTTGCAAAGGAAACATTCTCAAAGGATGCTAGATGTTAAAGACAAGGAATTGAGATTTGCTGGTGTGTAGGAGCAGATGAGTCCAGGAGAAGATTAAAGTTCTAAAATAATGTGTACAAGAAGCAGGTTTGCATCCAAATGTGGGACAAATTTGAACAAAACCTTCAGAAAGTTTTCCATCCAATACTGGAAATATTAAAGCAACACCAATGTACACTGTAAAAAAAAAAAAAAAAAAAAATTAAAAATTAAAAAAAAAAAAACAACATATTATTCCAGCAGCGGGGGTGCCGAAAAAAATACTGTAAAATAACGGAAAATAACCATCTCATAAAAATACAGTAATTTTCTGTAATTAAAATACATTTTTTTGCCCTAACTTTACACAAGATTTTGCATGTTTTTTGACTTTTTAATGTTTCATAAAGAATATTTACATCAATTAAAACAATCAAATTACCTATATATATATATATATATATATATATATATATATATATATATATATATATATATATATATATATATATATATATATATATATATATATATATATATATATATATATATGGATATATACTGGAGTGACCACTGTGCATGAAAGGGTTAAGGCAAAATCAAAAGTACTCAAAAACAGCCAAAATAGGCTCAGACCACTAAAGGTTAAAGGTCTAATAAAATTCCCAAAATATTTGAATTTTGATGCTAGTTTTTGGTGGGTCAGGTTTGTACAGGGTTAAACAGTTCACAATACCAGGACTATGAACCCCTGTGTGAGTCAGTCCACCGCCGACTGATTCATGATTCACTGGTGTCACGTTTAAAGGCTGGGTGACGTTAATCATAAACAGGACATTAGGGTAATAGCCTGCGTCTGTCTGCTTTCCTCTGCAATTTCCATTAGCTGGCTATCTTCGAAAATAAGGAGCAGCAAGCCCATTTAAATGCTGCTAATTAGCTCGTTGATTAACACATTTCTATCCCCGACTTTTTATTTTAGTTTTATTTTCATAAAGCAAAAGCCCCAGGCTAGAATCTAACCTTACACACAAAAATGAAAATGCCAAAAACTCAATAAAACCTCGAAATATCACAAAAGAAAGGTGGGTCGGTGAGACGGAAACAGAGGAAATGAACAAAAATGACATTTTAGATGGAAACAGAACTGAAACACTGCCATGAAACAAATGTTAAAGCAAAACCGACACATATTAAAGCCTCCTTGCGGTTTTTAGACGAAGGTTACGTCTTATATGTGGTTTTAAACATCTGCTTCGTTACGTGGATGTTTTATGTCCGGTTGACGTGATCTGTTTGTTCTGTCAAGTTATTTTTCAACCCTTGAGAAAATGGAGAATGGTGGAAGAATCTGAGCGGAATCAAATTAACCCATAAAGACCCAAACCTCCACAAACGAACAAAAGAATAAACAGGACGTATCGATGTTGTCATGTGGGGTTACGAATGAACATTTTTATAACAAGACAGAGCACAGTGTTTTTCTAGAATTTACGCAATTTTTAATTCAAATGACAAAAAATAAGTTAGCTTTTTAATAGTTTTTTTTTATTAATTATTTTTTATTTTCTGGCTAAAATAATATAAAAAAAACCAAAACAAACAAACTAAGATTTAACCAAATTTTTAAGAAGTTTGATGGTACGTTTCTTTCCATCTACGGCTGCACGATATTGGAAAAAAGTGACATTGCGATTTTTTTTAACCCTGCGAGATATATTGCGATATGAAAAAACTACTCAGGAGGATATAATAGCTGTGTGGCGCCGACGTAAATGGTCAAACAAATTAATTGTGTTTCCTCTCGTTGTGGGAACAGGTGGAAGAAACTATCGACAGAGAACACGTGTTTCAGTATCATCCTTTTTGTAGCTGAAATAATTCCAGATAACTGACGTTGCTTTTCGTTTTGGCACGTTTTCGTTTTGGGTGATTTTCTCTTGTTTGTTGCTCATTTTTCAACGTTGCGGTGTTTCCTGTGGAACTGATCTGTTGGTGTGGCAATGTGCAATCCGAGGGGGGGGGGGGGGGGGGGTGTACATCCGCACATGATTCGGGTTTGAAGGGGGGGGGGCTCGACTGGTTTCTGTCCGACTTATAATACTATGGCAGAGGTACAGGGAGGTGTGGACAGTGTCGCCGCAGATGTGAAAGCGAAACTTAATGATCATTGATTGATTGCTTAAGAATGGTTGTGATTGGTGGATTGCTACACGCAGTTTGTGTTACATACCTTTGAAATTAGATGACAACACGTTGAATTCATTTGCTTCCAGCATCACAGGACCTTCGATACTTTATTCATTTTAATGTTAAATTGATTGACTACCAATAGAAATCCAGTAATGTTTTTTGGTTTTTTTAACCCCGGGAATGCTGGGCCCCATGAATTTGTCATGTTCACCCCTCCTTTACAGCGCCCCGGTGCATGGGGACGTTCGCGAATTCTGAGACTGCCGACAGTTCGGTTCAGGTGAACGTTAGTGCCAGTAATGTAGGATATACAGGGGTTGGACAAAATAATGGAAACACCTTCACCTCAAGATGATAATGCCCCAATCCATACAGCTAGAATTGTTAAAGAATGGCATGAGGAACATTCTAATGAAGTTGAGCATCTCGTATGGCCGGCACAGTCCCCAGACCTCAACATTATTGAGCATTTATGGTCAGTTTTAGAGATTCAAGTAAGACGTCGATTTCCACCGCCATCGTCTCTAAAAGAGTTGGAGGGTATTCTAACTGAAGAATGGCTTAAAATTCCTTTGGAAACAATTCACAAGTTGTATGAATCAATACCTCGGAGAATTGAGGCTGTAATTGCCGCAAAAGGCGGACCTACACCATATTAAATTATATTTTGTTGATTTTTTAAGGTGTTTCCATTATTTTGTCCAACCCCTGTAAGTGGAAGAAAACTGTCACAACCTGCTGTTATTTACATTGGTTGGTTGTCCCCCGCCCCGAGGATGAAATTCATTGAGCAGACGTAGGGATGTAAAAACCAGAGGGGCGGTTAAACCCCCACCCCACCCCCCGCCACCTCCCCTGACAAATCGCACCCTATATATTTACAAGAAAAACACGTGTAATGTTAAAGGAACAAGTATTTGAACATCATTTTTAGAACATTAGACTAATGTCGCGTTTCCACTGCGTGGTATCGGCTCGACTCGACTCAGCTCGGTCTTTTTGCGTTTCCATTACGAAAAAGGACCTGGAATCTGGTACCCGGTACTACTTTTTTGGTATCACCTCCGCCGAGGTTCCAAGCGATACTAAACCATGACGTATAACACTGCAGAACACTGATTGGTCAGACAGTTTTCTCTGTGACCCGCTGTTTTACAAAAAACAGATACGGAAGTTGACGGTAAATATAGCGGTACATTAATCCACATGATAACAGCCCAAAACTACACCGTGGTCGGTCGAGGAGATTCAGTCTTTGGTGGCTGATGTACAAATTTAGATGAGACAACCCCCAACGAGCGAGTTTTCCGCAACTCTCTGAGCAGACAACATGGAGATAACGCGCCGCATCGCTATGACGTCCAGGTACTGTAAAGTCAGTAGTATCCTGTAATGGAAACGGTCTCCAGGAATACCGAGTCGAGCCGGTTCCACGTGGTGGAAACGCGGCATAACATAAATGCCGATCCAGACCCCTGTCCACATCCACATTATCCCTTTGAACATCATTCCTTACATTAGTACCATTACTTCATGGTACCGAACAAAGCAGGTCCAGTCACTGTGACCTTGTAGACCCTGTAGACCACATGGCACCTGAGATCGTTGACTCAACCGTCCTCACTATAACCGTTGCTGTCACTGTCTTGTACTGTGTGCGGAAATTACTAAAAATATCCACTCGCCCGATAAAGGGTTAAAAGGACACTTGTGTTGAACTTTGACTGGATAAAGTTTTAACAAGGTTGAAAAACACAAGATTAGCATGTAGCATTTCAATCTTTTTTCAGCTTTAACATAGGATTAAGAGGCTTACGCTCGCAGATGGCGATTGTATCTATGCCCAATCTTTTCTTAAACATCTAAGAAACGGCTTCAAATCCTCTCAAATGTTCCAGGATTGATTGAGTGTGTGTAGCAAAGCAGAGCTGGCTAATATTCCCAAAACTCAAATCCCTGCTGCATCTGGCCTCGAGCCAGAGCAAAGCAAATGCTCAGACTGTATCTGGAAGGGCTTAAAAAGATTTGAGCTCTCACTTTAGATCTTTGGCAGTCTGCTGCACAAGTTCACGCCTTTGCGCTTACGGAGTGTGGAGACAAAAGGCACATTTCCGAGCACCTGCTATAAATGAGCTTGTAGGGATAAAAAAATATATATATATATATGTACATGTAATATTTCATAGTTTTGTGAGACTGGTGTTGTGAGTATGTTGGGGTTGTTTTGCTCATACACTATAACAGGGGTGTCAAACTCATTTTCTTCTGGGGGCCACATTCAGTCCTAAATAACCTGAAGTGAACCGGACCTGTCAAATAATAGCATGTTAGCCAATAAATAATGACAACTCCAAATTGCTTTAGTCCAAAAAATGACATTCAATTATGCCAATAGTTACGTTTATAAACTATCCAAACAAAAAAGATGGGAATAACCTGAAAAAAAATGAAATTTGTTGAGAAACATAAGTACAATTTTATCAGTATTATGCCTCAACTCATCATTTACACATATGCATTACAGATCCGATCTACAAAGGCATAAAACGTTAAGTAACAGGTAGAATATTGTTAAAATTGCACTTAATTTTCTTTAGACATTTCAGGTTGCTCTTGCATATTCATGGATTTTGTTGTTCTTTTTTTTTTTTTTTTTTTTTTTTAACACATATCTTTATTAAAGTTTAAAGACACTACATATCTTTTCTGACATGAATTGGTAATATTATGTAGATCTCTCCTGAGGATAAACCCCCAGAATCACAAGCCCTCCCCACATTTATCAGTAAATACATAATAATGTTTCTGTGCGTCAAAAATTAAATGTGTGGTGTCCAGCTGAGTGGACATTTTTGCAACTTCATGACAAATAGGTTCATAAGAATTTTTTATTTTTTCATTATTATTTTTTTTATGTATTTTTTTTTAATTTTTAAAATTATTTTAAATTTTTTGTTTTTCAGAAGAAAATTTTCAATCGCATTGTTTTTTTCATGCCTTAAGAGGAATAAAAACACTCAGGAAAAATTTTTGATTAAGGTTCTCATAATTCGTGCATGAAAGGGTTAACAATATTCTGCCTCAGTTTATCAGTTTATCATTTACACATGTGCGTCACAATCACACAAAATATTTAGTAACAGGCAGAATATTGGTCAAATTGCATTTACTTTTCTGAGGACATTTCCATTTGTTCGTATTTGTTCAGGTTATTCACATTTTTTGTAAAAGTATCGTTTGGTAATGTAAACATTTTGATGTAATTTTACTTTTTTACACCAAAAAAACAAAAAATTGTCATTATTTACAAGTTATTATGATAATATTTTACTGGTTCTGACCCACTTGAAATCTAATTGGACTGTATGTGTCTGTATGTGGAACCTGAATTAAAATGATTTTGACACCATAGATCGTTAATATCTTCATTGTAAGAATTTTTTTTTTTTTCATTACTATTTTTTTTAATGTGTTTTTTAAATTTTTAAAATGATTTTTATTTCCTTAATTTATTTTTCCACAAGAAAATTTTCAATCACATTGTTTTTTTCATGCCTAAAGAGGAATAAAAACACTCAGGAAAAATTTTTGATTAAGGTTCTCATAATTCGTGCATGAAAGGGTTAACAATATTCTGCCTCAGTTTATCAGTTTATCATTTACACATGTGCGCCACAATCACACAAAATATTTAGTAACAGGCAGAATATTGGTCAAATTGCATTTACTTTTCTGAGGACATTTCCATTTGTTCGTATTTGTTCAGGTTATTCACATTTTTTGTAAAAGTTTCGTTTGGTAATGTAAACATTTTGATGTAATTTTACTTTTTTACACCAAAAAAACAAAAAATTGTCATTATTTACAAGTTATTATGATAATATTTTACTGGTTCTGACCCACTTGAAATCTAATTGGACTGTATGTGTCTGTATGTGGAACCTGAATTAAAATGATTTTGACACCATAGATCGTTAATATCTTCATTGTAAGAATTTTTTTTTTTTTCATTACTATTTTTTTTAATGTGTTTTTTAAATTTTTAAAATGATTTTTATTTCCTTAATTTATTTTTCCACAAGAAAATTTTCAATCACATTGTTTTTTTCATGCCTAAAGAGGAATAAAAACACTCAGGAAAAATTTTTGATTAAGGTTCTCATAATTCGTGCATGAAAGGGTTAACAATATTCTGCCTCAGTTTATCAGTTTATCATTTACACATGTGCGCCACAATCACACAAAATATTTAGTAACAGGCAGAATATTGGTCAAATTGCATTTACTTTTCTGAGGACATTTCCATTTGTTCGTATTTGTTCAGGTTATTCACATTTTTTGTAAAAGTTTCGTTTGGTAATGTAAACATTTTGATGTAATTTTACTTTTTTACACCAAAAAAACAAAAAATTGTCATTATTTACAAGTTATTATGATAATATTTTACTGGTTCTGACCCACTTGAAATCTAATTGGACTGTATGTGTCTGTATGTGGAACCTGAATTAAAATGATTTTGACACCATAGATCGTTAATATCTTCATTGTAAGATTTTTTTTTTTTTTTTCATTACTATTTTTTTTAATGTGTTTTTTAAATTTTTAAAATGATTTTTATTTCCTTAATTTATTTTTCCACAAGAAAATTTTCAATCACATTGTTTTTTTCATGCCTAAAGAGGAATAAAAACACTCAGGAAAAATTTTTGATTAAGGTTCTCATAATTCATGCATGAAAGGGTTAACAATATTCTGCCTCAGTTTATCAGTTTATCATTTACACATGTGCGCCACAATCACACAAAATATTTAGTAACAGGCAGAATATTGGTCAAATTGCATTTACTTTTCTGAGGACATTTCCATTTGTTCGTATTTGTTCAGGTTATTCACATTTTTTGTAAAAGTTTCGTTTGGTAATGTAAACATTTTCATGTAATTTTACTTTTTTACACCAAAAAAACAAAAAATTGTCATTATTTACAAGTTATTATGATAATATTTTACTGGTTCTGACCCACTTGAAATCTAATTGGACTGTATGTGTCTGTATGTGGAACCTGAATTAAAATGATTTTGACACCATAGATCGTTAATATCTTCATTGTAAGAATTTTTTTTTTTTCATTACTATTTTTTTTAATGTGTTTTTTAAATTTTTAAAATGATTTTTATTTCCTTAATTTATTTTTCCACAAGAAAATTTTCAATCACATTGTTTTTTTCATGCCTAAAGAGGAATAAAAACACTCAGGAAAAATTTTTGATTAAGGTTCTCATAATTCATGCATGAAAGGGTTAACAATATTCTGCCTCAGTTTATCAGTTTATCATTTACACATGTGCGCCACAATCACACAAAATATTTAGTAACAGGCAGAATATTGGTCAAATTGCATTTACTTTTCTGAGGACATTTCCATTTGTTCGTATTTGTTCAGGTTATTCACATTTTTTGTAAAAGTTTCGTTTGGTAATGTAAACATTTTCATGTAATTTTACTTTTTTACACCAAAAAAACAAAAAAAAAAATAAATTGGGGTTGTCATTATTTACAAGTTATTATGATAATATTTTACTGGTTCTGACCCACTTGAAATCTAATTGGACTGTATGTGTCTGTATGTGGAACCTGAATTAAAAAGATTTTGACACCATAGATCGTTAATATCTTCATTGTAAGAATTTTTTTTTTTTTCATTACTATTTTTTTTTATGTATTTTTTAAAATTTTTAAAATGATTTTTATTTCCTTAATTTATTTTTCCACAAGAAAATTTTCAATCACATTGTTTTTTTCATGCCTAAAGAGGAATAAAAACACTCAGGAAAAATTTTTGATTAAGGTTCTCATAATTCATGCATGAAAGGGTTAATGTAAACATTTTCATAATTTAATGTTTTTTTGCGCTAAATCAAAGAGTAAAAATTGCTGTTGTCATTATTTATAGGTTATTATGATATTATTTTTGAGTTTGATGCCCTAACTTGGACTTTGCAAATTCATCCCGCGGGCTGGATTGGAACCTTTGGTGGGCTGGTTTTGGCCCCCCCCATGTTTGACACCTGTACACAGATGCTTTGCTTTAGAAGTTGAGAAAATTTCATGTAAGTTCTGCTGTGTAATAGAGGAATAGAAGCCGGGAGTCGGACGCTGAAAGCATGTTAAGTTTCACTTTCATTTCACCCCAGGGTTTGTTACGTTAGTTTTGGACCACACTACTGTATAACTACTACTACTACTACTACTACTACTACTACTAATACTACTACTACTACTACTAATACTACTACTACTACCACCACCCCATGTTTTGCAGAAGATGTATGAAGCACTTTAAAAACAAATGAGCTGTTGTCCTGAAACGCTGTGTCTATCCATAGATGTCCTGGTAAACAAGTAGAGCAGGGGTGTCAAACTCATTTTTGTTCAGGGGCCACATTCACCCCAATTTGATCTGAAGTGAGCCGAACCAGTAAAATAATAACATAATAATATATAAATAATGTCAACTCCAAACTTTTCTCTATGTTTTAGAGCAGAAAAAGTACATTTGCATTATGAAAAGGTTTACATCTACAAACTATCCTTTCAACAGATGTGAATTGCATGAACAAACTGAAAAAAATAAGTGTAATTTTAACAATATTCTGCCTCAGTTTATCATTTACACATGTACATTATAACTTACAGATCACAGAGGATCTACAAATACACAAAACAGTTAATAACAGACAGAATATTGTTAAAATTGTACTGACTTCTCTTAAGAGATTTCAGGTTGTTCATATTTTTTCAGGTTATTTACTTTTTTTTTGTTGCAAAATTATACTTTGTTTTAGTGGAAATACATGAAAATATTGACATTTACAAAGAGAAATATTTGGAGTTGTCATTATTTTTATGTTTTTGTGATAGTATTTTACTGAATCCCGCCCACTGGAGATTGAATTGGTCTGAATGTGGAACCTGAACTAAAAGGATTGTTCATATTTTAGTGGAATTTTTGCATTTCACAAATTTTTACACTTTGCAAATTCATCACACGGGCCAGATTGCAACTTTTGGCGGGCCGGATTTGGCCCCTGGGCCGCATGTTTGACACCTGTGATGTAGAGTTTTACAGCATTTTTTGGAAAAACAAAAAAATGAAAGAAAGAAATTCATGTTTTAAAGGATATCGTCGGATTATTGTTAGCAGGAATTTTTAAAAAATACTCAAGATTGTTTTTCTTGCCAGTATCGCCCACCCCTAGCGTCAACTTTTTGACTCTGAGCCACTTGCGTCACCGTTGACAGTCTGTGTAGAACATTATCCCTGGGGCGGAACGCAAATGACTACTTAAAGCTGTCACCGATTTTTCATCAAATCTGTAAAACCCGAATCATAGCCTAAGTTTGACGAATCTGTAAGTCTTTCCGTGATTACTCACCTGAATCTCTTCCCTCACGGTGAACAATTTCAAAGTGTACTCCACTATAAACACGCTATGTGTTTACAAACAGAGCTGGTATTTTGTGACAAATTTTCCGAAAATATGGTGGACTACACTTCGAAGTTGTTCACCGTGAGGGAAGAGATTCAGGTGCGTAATCACAGAAAGGCTTTTGGATTTGTGATTCTTAGGCTATGACTCGGGTTTTACAGATTTGATGAAAACTTGGTGACGAAAGTGAAATGTCACTTTAAACAAAAATAATAATTAAACAAATACTAGATCAGGGGTCTCAAACATGCGGCCCAGGGGCCAAATGTGGCCCGCCAAAAGTTGCAATCTGGCCCGTGTGATGAATTTGCAAAGTGTAAAAATTCCACAGTCAAGGCTGTGGAACTCATTTTAGTTCAGGTTCCACATACAGACCAATATGATCTATAGTAAAATAATAACAGCAGAATAACCTATAATATATATATATATATATATATATATATATATATATATATATATATATATATATATATATATATATATATATATATAAATCGGCTAGAAAAGCTCGTAGGTCTCTCTGACAGTGTACTACAGTGGTTCAAAACGTATATTAAGGGAAGACAGTACTACGTCAGGCTTGGAGATCACGTGTCAAACACACATGATACATGCTATGGGGTTCCACAAGGGAGCTGCCTGGGTCCACTACTATTCTCCTTATATATGCTACCACTTGGCGATATCATCAGAAAACATAATGTTAGCTTCCATAGCTACGCGGACGACACACAAATATACATCTCCGCAGAACCCAATGACGTGACGGCCATCCATTCCATTACAAACTGCCTCACAGCAATGAATCAGTGGATGTGCAGGAACTTTCTGAAACTGAATGAGGAAAAAACTGAAATCCTGCTTGTTGGCCCAAAAGCAAAAAGGGAAATGCTGATGAGTAGGATGGGCAAACTCACTTCTTGGATCAAACCAGAAGTGACAAGTCTGGGAGTCATTATAGACTCAGACTTAAACTTTAAGTCCCACATAAAGAAAGTCACTAAAACGTCATTCTTCCACCTCAGAAACATAACCAAAGTAATGCCGGTTATAAATCGAAAGGATGCTGAAAAACTGGTCCATGCTTTTATCTCCAGCAGACTGGACTACTGTAATGCACTCCTTACAGGTCTCCCAAAAAGCAGCACAGACAGACTTCAGCTGATTCAGAACTCTGCAGTTAGGTTATTAACCAAAACCAAGAAGAGAGAGCACATTACTCCAGTGCTGGTTTCCCTGCACTGGCTACCGGTAACCTACAGAATTGATTTTAAAATACTACTCCTCACGTATAAAGCTCTAAATGGAACCGGACCAAGTTACATTACAAAGTCACTGATCAATTATGTACAAACTAGAACACTGAGGTCATCAAACGCAGGGTTACTAGCGACTCCCAGAAATATTACAAAGAAAATGGGGGACGCAGCCTTTACTAACTATGCACCAAAGTTATGGAATACAATCCCAAAAGACATTAGAGAAGCCAGTTCACTGAATATATTTAAAACCAAATTAAAAACATTTTTATTCTCATTAGCCTTTGAAAGGAGATAAAAATGGGGTCACAATTCAGGAACCAGGAATGTGCAGATTTTATTTTTATTTTATTTTATTGTATTTCTGTTTTTATTTTTTATTTTACTGTATTTCAAATTTCATCTTATTTCTTGCACTTCAAAAATTCTATGTATAATCAAATATTTTAATGTGCGTTGCTTTTATTTTTATTTTATTGTATTTCTCTCACATTTCATCTAATTTCTTGCACTTCAAAAATTCTATGCATAATCAAATATTTTAATGTGCGCTGTTTTTATATTTATTTTTATTTTATTGTATTTCTAATCAAATCTAAATGTATTTTAATATTGTATTTTTTTCAATCAATGTGAAGCACTTTGGGCTACAATTTCTGTATGAAAGGTGCTATACAAATAAAGTTTATTATTATTATTATTATTATTATTATTATTATTATTATTATTATAAAAAAAGAATGACTCCATATTTTCTTCTCAGTTTGATGTGAAAAAAATAATATTATATTATGCCTATAAATATTGACAACTTCAAATTTTTATCTTTGTTTTAGTGCAAAAAATAACATTTAATTATGAAAATATTTCATAATCACTTTCCTCACACACAGTGAACAACTTCGAAGTGTACTCCATCACAAGCAGTCTTTTTTTTTTTTTTTTTTTTCATGAAAAACCTGATGTATACAATTAGATACATGCAAAACACGGATAATCCACCAGGGGGAGGAATTCATTCACCAGAGGCCTTTCCAGTGACACTACAAGACTGTCATTAATGAGGAAGGAGGAAGAACTTGGGCAATTTTGAAAAGGAATTACCGATTTATTAGACATGTTTGTGTTATATTATGGTTTTGTTTGTTCCAAAGTAACAATATTTGAGCATTGAGACCTGATGTATCAAATATGATACAAAATTGAAACTCATACGTGGAAATTCACATTTGAAATTTTTTCGACAATTTTTTTGGTTGTTCAGAAAGAACTGGACAACTTCAAATTTTTGTCTTTGTTTTAGTGCAAAACATAATAAATGAAAATATTTACATTTACAAACTATCCTGTAACAATAAAATATAAATAACCTGAACAAATATAAACAACCTGAAATCTAAACAAATGTATATAAATTATAGTTGAGCCATAATATTGTTAAAATTGCACTTATTTTTTGTCAAGAAATTTCAGTTTTTTTCAGGTTATTCCCATCTTTTTTATTTGGATAGATTATAAAAATAAGTATTTTCATAATTTAATGGGTTTTTTTGAACTAAAACAAAGACTAAAATTTGGAGTTGTCATTACCTCCGCCAAGGAGGTTATGTTTTTGCCAGGGTTTGTTTGTTTGTTTGTTTGTTTGTCTGTCCATTAGTGTGCAACATAACTCAAAAAGTTATGGACAGATTTGGATGAAATTTTCGGGGTTTGTTGGAAATGGGATAAGGAAGAAATGATTAAATTTTGGTGGTGATCGGGGCTGGGGGGGGCCCACGGGGGGGGGGCACATTTGTCTGTCCATTAGTGTGCAACATAACTCACAAAGTTATGGACAGATTTGGATGAAATTTTCAGGGTTTGTTGGAAATGGGATAAGGAAGACATGATTAAATTCTGGTGGTGATCGGGGGTGGGGGGGCCCACGGGGGGGGGGGGGGGGGGGGGGGGGGCACTGATCAGCCTTGGCGGAGGTCTGCACTCTCCGAGTGCTTCTAGTTATTTATAGGTTATTATGATATTATTTTACTGGTCTGGCCCACTTGAAATCAAATCGAGTTTGAGACCCCTGTACTAGAGGCAAAAAAAAAAGATTAAAGGATTTTTTTTGCACTTAAATTACTCGAGTAGTCGTTGCAGCGCTATTATTTATGCTATTATGTATATTTATGGGTAATTGTAAGCGATTAGATTAATTACAGTTCATCTACCACTAAATCCCATCTCCATTTACATTTGACTAACAGGACCATCTTCATTTGTATGCATATCTGCACACGTCGGCTTCATATGTGACAGAACAACAGGGAGGGTGAAACGAAGTAAGATTAGATTAAAACAAACAAGAAGGATTACTTCTCAACCGCGTATCAGCGTGTCATGTAAATCACTATTCTGGATTCACAAAAAGAAACAAGGGCAATCAATGAAAGAGAGCGAAAACAACAGATGGTGAGAGAAAAGAGAACGACTGTGAGAGGATGCCAAGGGCAATAAATCAAAGAAATAAGGGATAAATAACAGAAAGTAAAAAAAAAAAAAAAAAAGAAAATTGAGACAGACAGATGAAACTAAAACATCAGCCAAGGTCTTCTCAAAGTAACATCCCTTTAAGAGCGAGCCAATCAGCCTAGACCTCAGTGTGAGCCCGCTGGAACAAACACATACTTTTATCAAGAAAGAAACGCAGCAGTCAAGGAGAGGCAACCGCAGCGAACAATGGTTGCACTTTGAACACGCCATACAAAAATATCTCCACTTATTTAAATAACACCGACACGCTGCTTGGAGTTGAATGTCAGGCTTTGGGTATGTATTATTTATATTTTCATATAGTGACGGATCTAAATACTTTAAACCAGGGGTGTCCAAACTTTTTTTTAAAGAGGGCCAGATCTGATAATGTGGAGATTGCCAGGGGCCAGTGGTCCCTTCAGACGTTTTTTAAACAGTAAAAATTACATATAAATGCGCTGTTCTACAATAATTTTATTTTCAGTGTCACAATATAATTTTTTAAATGGCAATGTAACCAAATCTACACCACTCAGGTGTGAACAAAAAAAAAAAAAAAAAAAAAAAAAAGACATTTCTGCCTTCCTTTCACATCTGGAGTCAAATAACATAGAACAAACTGTATGGAGTATCTTAAACATCCAAAAAGTTGATAAAAATTTTAACCCCACATTCATTTTAAACATGACTTATATGAGTAATCATTACTCATATATTACTCAGTAATGCAAAGTCTGTTAACATTTAAGATGAAAACATATGACTATTACTCTTGTCTTTCACAAAATCATTCAGAAAGTAATATTTTATGTCACATCTACAAGTACATAACACCAGCAATTATAGGCAACTAACCTGGCAACTTGGTATCCTGCCTTGGTGGTGAATTCACTGAACTCCCAGGTTCACATGAAGAGTCACTGTTGTGAGTTTAAAGCAGCTTGAATTTGCTTCACTTTTTCGGAGCGCTCACTCCCTGCTAGCTTGTCGTATGCGTTAGCATGTTTTGTCTGCTTGTGTCTCTTTACATTGAATTCCTTAAACAAGGCAACAGTCTCTTGACAAATTAGGCAAACATAATCGCCTCGATTTTCAGTGAAAAAAAATTGTAATTCCCATCTCTCCTGGAAGCGGCGGCCCTCACTGTCAACTTTGTTTTTTTATTTACAGGCGCTATGGTTAGAAATTAGCGAAAAGGGTTCACGGCAAGGTCACAGAGCCAGATAGAGTTAGAGTGGTGCTGCCACCATGAGGTGAAAGGAGAAACTGCATTTTGAACCTTTTATGATTCATGTACTCGGTTCAACAGTCCAAGCGGGCCATAAATAATACATTATAAAACTGAAGCTGTGGGCCGTAGAAAATCTGACCGCGGGCCGTGATTGGCCCTCGGGCCAGACTTTGGACATGCCTGCCTTAAACAGTGGCAGCACCAAGGGGGGGCATGGGGGGGGCAGTATCAACCTTTGTCCCCCCACCCAGATTTGGGCAAATCTTTGGGAAAATTCGGGCAACGAAGAAATACGAAAAATCCGTCAATGAAAGCGTACATAACACATTTTGATCCACTTCTAACACTGGTCTACAATTTTTTTTTAGAAATGATTTGCTTTAGACATTAAATGTGCTAAATGTTACGTATTTTAATAAGATTAATTGGAAAATAAATGACAAAAGTGCCGGTTTGCTAATGTTTTCAAGGTATACGATTAAGTGTCATTACACATATATATTGGTTTATGTACATTTCTATAACAGTTTTATAAATCTTCCACTAAATAGAACCTGTAAAGTGAATGTATTCTAATGTGCAGACAGTGTTTTGAAGTAGATCTTGTAGCTCTGAGACAAATATTCCTTTTGAGTCAAACCCAGTCTCTCCTTAATTCTTGAATTTCACATTTTGACCCAAGGCTGTATCTTGGAAAGTTCAGCCAACCAGCATTTTTGACTGGATTTTTCTTTATCAGTGACTCTCATGTGGTAAAATTTCATTATTTTTATTCTGGAAGCATTTTCCTTGTAGACCAGTGTAATCCAACCAGGCAGACATGCAGAGGTTGTTTCTTATGAATAATATAGTTCTAGGTTCATAATGATATGTGTGCCTTCAGTTCTGGAATGGATTAATACTGCCGCTTTTATTGCATTCATCTTTCTTCTACATAAGAAATGTAAAGCAAAGAATTAGCACGAGTAGCATAAGGACTAGTTTTTTATGTTTTGAACCCACCTGTTAATTACAAATAGTTTTGTTAACTGTTCAGGTCTGTTTTATCACTCAGTTTAAATTTCTGCTCGAAGGTTATAGCGGTCAGTATGAAAGTGTACCTAAGCCTCCAGATGTTGTCAGTGATTATATACATGTGCATGTAGTGGAAGCCATTGTATACATACGTTTTGTTTGATTAGTTGATTAGGCTATTAGTTTTATTTTGTTTTCAACATTTATTAACTTGCATACATTGGCATTGCTGTTTGTTTGCCGCATGTTTTTCTGATGTGTTTAGAGAAATATGTGAAAGTACATTGTACCTATTAAATAATCAGAACAGAAAGTCTGAGTTGTTGATGCTGTAGTTTTTAACAAATACCTTGAATACAGGGTGGGGAAGCAAAATTTACAATATTTTGAGGCAGGGATTGAAAGACAGTGTATGACCAGTTACTTTATTGAAAGTCATGAGAATTTATTTGTCACAAGAAAATGTACATAATAGAAAATGTTTTTATTCTATGTGTCCTCCTTCTTTCTCAATAACTGCCTTCACACGCTTCCTTAACTTGCGCCTCAAATATTCCTCAAAATATTCGGGTGACAACTTCTCCCATTCTTCTTTAACAGTATCTTCCAGACTTTCTCGTAATAGTTTTGCTCATAGTCATTCTCTTCTTTCCATTCTAAACAGTCTTTATGGACACTCCAACTATTTTTGAAATCTCCTTTGGTGTGACGAGTGCATTCAGCAAATCACACACTCTTTGACGTTTGCTTTCCTGATTACTCATATGGGCAAAAGTTTCTGAAAAGGTATGGATAATAGTGTTAGGTATGATTATGACATCAATGTATGTTTGGTTTCAAAACAATTGACATAGTGCCTGCTGAGAAAAAACAACTAAATGTTTATTGTAAATTTTGCTTCCCCACCCTGTACATTAAGTATTACCTGATTTTACCTAAAATTGCCCTCTATATAAAGTGTAACAGATAGGCTATACATTAAATATATATGTGTGTGTATATATATATATATATATATATATATATATGTGTGTGTGTGTGTGTGTGTGTGTGTGTATATGTGTATATATGTGTGTATATATATATTGCAGCTGCTAAGCGCAAAGCATTAATTTCACGCTATGCGCAAAATTTTTTTGTCTGCCCTCCCCAACATTTTCTTTGCCCTCCAGTTGCCACCCCCCCCCCCCCCCACACACACACACACACACACACACACACTTTAAAAATCCTGGTGCCGCCACTGATCTTAAAGAAGATTGATTAAACCCTTTCATGCATAGTGGTCACTACAGTTGACATGTATTCTACAGTTGTTCTCTTGTACATTCATTGGTTTTGTTGTTTTAGTTCCATATCAGCCAACACAGTGGACACTTAAATGCACCATCCCATACACTGACATTCATACAATTACTGTATTACTTGTAACTTTGCTGTTCTTGATAAACCTGATCTGCACTAACATGTTTTGTTTTTTTTTTTATCTTTTTTTTTTATTATTTCAAATTATACATTTACACAAACATGTACCCATATACAGGGAACTACACAAACACAACATATACAAACAAACCATACAACAAATATACCAAACCCCCCAAAAAAAGAAAAGAAAAAAAAGGCAACAGGATAAATAACGTTATCAGCTCCTCTTTACAATACTCAGGGCTGAGTCAGTACAGTGCAAACCAACAACACATTTCTCCATCAAAAGGAAGTAGGTAACAGCAGGACACTGTTGTTGACAGTAGAGAAAAAAGGATTCCGTCATTGATAAAACAAATTAATTTGTCCACGAACAGAAAACTTAATCTTTCCCAGCTTTAAAAAGAAAAGTCAATCATGCACCCATTGCACAAAAGTGGGCGGCAGAGGTTCCTTCCACTTAAACAGAATCATACGACGGGCTAACAGTGTACAAAAAGCTATCGAGTCACTTTGGGCTTTGGATAATCCTAGCGCAGGAGAAGAAACTCCAAAAATTGCCAGTAGGGGGCATGATTACACTGATTTACCCAAATCAGAGCAAAAAATATTATTCCAAGACATATTAAGTTTTGAGCAAGACCAAAACATGTGAACACGATTAGCAGGAGCAGCACCACACCGGTTATAGTTTGGATTTACATCGGAGAAAATCTTTGCCATCTTTTGATTGGTCCAAAAACAGCGCTGTAAAATTTTACACTGCATAAATGACTGTTTAGCGCAGACGGAAGATGTGTGAACCCTCTTTAAAATGCTAAACCATAGACTTTCACAAATTGTTAAATTTGAACTCAGATTCCCATTCTCCTTTTAAAACTCAGGAGAATGAATTTTGAATATTTAGAAATGTATTATGTACAGGGTGGGGAAGCAAAATTTACAACATTTTGAGGCAGGGATTGAAAGACAGTGTATGACCAATTAGTTTATTGAAAGTCATGAGAATTTATTTGCCACAAGAAAATTGACATAATAGAAAATGTTTTTATTCTATGTGTCCTCCTTCTTTCTCAATAACTGCCTTCACACGCTTCCTGAAACTTGCGCAAGTGTTCCTCAAATATTTGGGTGACAACTTCTCCCATTCTCCTTTAATAGTATCTTTAAGAAAGTGGACATTGCTGTGTGATGTTCTATTGGTAGCATGTTCTAAAACGCCCCAAATAGCAGAATCCAGAGGGTTTAGATCTGGGCTAGAAGGCGGCCATAAACATGATTCCCAAAAATTGCTAAAGCTGGATTTGTTGCTGTTGTCAACAAGTGTTTTGGTGTTCTTGTGTAAGATTTTAACTTCAAATCATATTTTACTGCATTTCTAACGGTCTTGTTGTCTACCTTAAGTTCAACTGCCATTTTTCTCATGGATTTGGTTGGATCCTTTAGGATTTTGGATTTGAGAGCTTTAATAAAAGCTTTGGTACGTTTTTTGTTGCATCCTCCACTTCCAGACTTTCTCGTAATAGTTTTGCTCATAGTCATTCTCTTCTTTCCATTATAAACAGTCTTTATGGACACTCCAACTATTTTTGAAATCTCCTTTGGTGTGACGAGTGCATTCAGCAAATCACACACTCTTCGACGTTTGCTTTCCTGATTACTCATATGGGCAAAAGTTTCTGAAAAGGTATGGATAATAGTGTTAGGTATGATTATGACATCAATATATGTTTGGTTTCAAAACAACTGACGTAGTGCCTGCTGAGAAAAAACAACTAAATGTTCATTGTAAATTTTGCTTCCCCACCCTGTAGAGTTGAAATGATTCCCTTCAGTGCTTGGGGATGTTCTAAAATGGAGTCACATGGATTTATTTCTGGGGCATTAGGAAACTGGGGTGTCATTTTGGACATAAAGTCACAAATCTGTAAGTAGCGGAAAAAGTCTCTGTTTTGGATCTGATATTTACCAGATTTGGTAAAAGACATGAATATGCCATTGTCATCAGCAAATGTCTTAATCCCCCTGTCCTCCCAAACAGAATAGGCTTTATCCAATAGAGCTGGTTTAAAGAGATGGTTCGACTGGATAGGCGCTTTTAGAGAAATTGATGTCCAATTAAAATGATGCTTGAACTGAATCCAAATTTTAACAGTACATTTTACAAAAAGGTTTTAAGTATAATCAGTCGGAGGAACTGTATTTGAAAAAACTAGAGCTGAAAGAGAGGATGGGTGACAAGATGCTGCCTCCAGTTGTACTAATATGTTTGAGAGTACTAGTTGTTATTAGACTGTAATTAACAGTTTTCTGAACCCTTTCATGCATGAAAATTGAGACCCTTAAAGGGTCAAAACGCAGTAATGTCCCGTCATAGAGCAAACTTTAATTGATTCCCATTCCAACATTTATTTCACTATAAAGTAACTCCTTGTTTTGGATAAACCCTTATGGTCCAACTAAAGCTAAAATGAATTTAAAAGTAAAAGTGTGGGTCAAATTGTCTCTAAAATGTCCCGTCAAAGAGATTTTGAATATTGTGTTTTGACCCTAATAGAGATATTGAGTGTTTTTATTCCTTTTTAGGCATGAAAAAAAAAACAAAAAAAAAAACAATGCGATTGAAAATTTTTTTATGAACCTATTTTTCATGGAGTTGCAAAAATATCCACTCAGCTGGACACCATAATTAATTAATTAATTTTTGAAGCAAAGAAACATGTATTTACTGACATACTGAGTGAAAACTATGATTTTTTTTTTTTTTTTTAAATGCTGTTAATCTTGCGTTTTGTCACATTTTAACATACTCTAATATTAGTTTTTACTCACTTTATGGAGATAATATGCATAAAAACAAACAAACAAAAAAAACTTTTTGTTTAATAAAAATGGTTAGTTACAGTCTATTACAATAACAAGCAATGGATTTACACTAAAACATGTTAGCGCAGATCAGGTTTATCTAGAACAGCAAAGTTACAATAATGGTCTGAATTGCAGTGTATGGGATGATGCATAAGTGTCCACTGTGTTGGCTGATATGGAACTAAAATAATAAAACCCATGAATATACAAGAGAACAGCTGGAGAAGAACTGTCCACTGTAGTGACCAGTTTTTTTTTTTTTTTTTTGTTTGTTTTTTTTCATATCATCTCCATGAAGTGAGTAATAACTAATATTAGAGTATGTTCAAATGTGAGAAAACATCAGATTAGCTGAATTTTTTTTTTTTTTATTTCATATTTTTCACACATTATATCACTTTCTGTTATTGCATTTTTTTTTTTTTTTTTAAATACATGTTTCTTAGCTTCAAAAATGAATCACATGGTGTCCAGCTGAGTGGACATTTTTTTTTAACTCCATAAAAAATAGGTTCATTAAAAAAATGCAATCACAATTTTTTTTTTTTTTTCATGACTTAAGAGGAATAAAAACATCCAGGAAAAAAAAAAAAAATCTTGCTACAAAGAAGAAAACCTAAGAAGAGACAGAAAAAGACCAAGTGAAAATCAGTTAATTCATAGCTAATCGCCAATATTTGTAGCGTTAGCTCTGGAAGGTCAACTGGTCTAATTAGCAAAGACTAAAGACTAGTGAACATTTAATGATACATTCAGGTATTAATTTATTGCTCTATTATAATTCCTAATTTAGCCTGGCTGGAAGTTAAATCCTTTTTTGTGTTAAATGGACACTCCACTGACTTTAAAATGTGCTATTTAAAATATTCATGAGTGGTAGAGCTGCTCGTCACAAGTGTTATCTCAGGGGGAGTTATTATGTGTTTTTATTGGTTTTATTCATCCCTCGATCCATCTTCCACTGCTTATATGGGCCAGGGTCTCATGGGCAAGGATGTCTAGACCTCCCATCCCCCCATTTCCTCCCTCAGCCCCTCCAGAGGGACACTGAGGTGTTTCAAGGTCAGTCAAGAGATGCGCCATAATCCCTCCAGTGTCCTGGTTTGCCAGGGCCTCCCTGTGCTTGGACATGCCCAAGACCCCTAAGCGCCAAGGTGTTGAGGAGGCATTCCAAGCAGATGCCCAGAACACCTCAAGCAGCAAGACATGGGGTCCATAAATGGGCTGGGGTCCACAGTTTTGGTGGCTGCTGTCCTCAGAGTAAAGGACAGGAGCCAACCTGTGGAAAAACAGACTGAGAAATAACTCTATATGCTCACATCCCTGCAAAAACAACAAAGCCAAAGGTGGTCTCAGACGTTCAGGCCAGGGTGCAGACATGTTCTTGGACCACCATTGCACACCTGTAGATGACAAAAACTAGGGCTGGGTATCATGGCCAATTTCCATAATCGATTCGATTTTGATTCATAAGGTTCTGAATCGATTAATCATGATTCAATTTGATTCAATTCAATATCGATTTGATTCAGTATTAATTGATTGACTCAGATTAATTTAGTGATACCAAAGTATAATTTTGAGATGTAACCTGATTATTTAAGTACCGCAGTCATGCAACACATCAATACTGGTATCAATATTGATATTAGAAAGGAAATAAATCTGACATTTCACCAGTAAATTGCTGAATGTGTTCTTAAATAATGAACAGGACAGAAACATTACCATGTTTTTACAGTGGTTAAGGGCGGGGCTGGGGGGTGCACACACTCCGTGAATGTTGGTCGGGGGGTAGCGTAGCAGTCGGACATTGTCACTTCACTCTTCCTCTAATAATATAGTATATAACTATAGATAGTATGGATCCAAGTTATTATTCAAAGAACGACCGGCTTCTGCGACTCACCTGGCGGCCACTTCCTTCACACTGCAGGTTCGAGTTTGAGGCTGGAGGACCTCCAGCGAGGACCTCCAGCGGAGGGGTTTCCCCACCACGTCTTTTCCACGAGCGAGACCAAGTCTTCCTCAGGGGTTCGCAAGACAGAGTCACCCGCGGTTCTGCGTACTCCTGTTCCTGCTCTGAAAAATCGATCTCATCCACTATTAACTGATTACGCAAAATTAAAATGAGATCGATCTAAGATCGATTAAATCGATTTTTTTACCCAGCCCTAACAAAGATACAAAACCTCCTGCTTGCCATTTGCGTTCCATTTTCTCTCCATCTGAGCGCGCCCAAAGCCTCCATGCTCACAGCGTTGCGTGGAGGGATAGGAATCGAGAACCGGTTCTTTTTGAGAACCGGTTCCCAGTAGCTTGATTCCTTAGAATTATTTGCCTGCCTTTGCTTGCTGTTATTGAACAGTATTTTTTTGGCACCCCTGCTTCTGGAATAATACCGTTTTTTTTTTTTTACTGTTCACACATATATATATATATATATATATATATTTTTTTTTTTTTTTTTTTTTTTTTTCAGTGTAATTTTTGCATTTCACAAATTCATCCTACGGGCCAGATTGGACCCTTTGGCGGGCCTGATTTGGCCCCCGGGCCGCATGTTTGACACCTGTGGTGTATGGGATGGTGCATAAGCATCCACTGTGTCGGCTGATATGGAACTAAAACAACAAAACCCATGAATATACATGAGAACAACTGTAGAAGAACTGTCCACTGGAGTGACCACTGTGCATGAAAGGGTTCAAATGCGTTCACGAAACTTCTTCTTCCTTCTCTCACATTTGATTTGTGCGTTCTCTCTGACTCTATCTTTAGCAGGTTGTTGCTTTCCATTTTTCCTTCATTGCTTTCCTGACCTAGCATCCTCCTCTGAGATCAGCTCTCCTATACTATCTTAGCTGGTATTGCACAAAATTCAATCAGTGTTTTATTATTTATCGTGCCCTAAACACTTCACAATATTCCTCTATACTTTCCCCAGGATGTGTGGATATGCGATATAATAAAGAAAGAGATGGAGACAGGGAGAGAATATGAGTAATATGTACAGAATGAAAGACAGTAAAGATGGGGGGGGGGGGCTCCTTGAATGCCAAGACTTTATTGCTGTGCCGTATCCACGTATCAGCCTGTCACTCAATGCATTTTTTTTTCCACTAGTGGACTCGGGTTGTCTGTGTAGATTATGGCCTCTATTTAGAAGCACAATCACTGCAGGTTATTCACTGATCGTAGACGCTGATGGATACTTTCTTAGGAGGATTAAGCAGCCGTGGGTGTTTAGAACAGCCTGTGTGTTAAATTTTGCTGGGTTCAGTCATGGTTTAGTGTTTGGGGAGTAAAGGACAAAACAGATATTGATTTAAGATCGACTCATATATCACCCCAGTCTGTTCTGTTTTTCTTTAACCCTTTCATGTATGACTTATGAGAACCTTAGACTAGATTTTTTTCTTGAGTGTTTTTATTCCCCCTTAGGCATGAAAAAAACAAGGTGATTTTTTTTTTTTTTTTTCATGGAGTTACAATAATGTCCATGCATTTAATTTTGGAAGTAAAGAAATGTGTGTTTAAAACCCAATATCAGAAAGTATGGAAGATAATTAGGGCCACTGGAAAAAAAACAAAACAAAAGAAAAAACTAAGGTCCAATATGTATTTCTTATTATTATTATTATTATTATGAAAAAAAAGTCTGAATTCTGAAATTAAACTCAGAATTCTGAGAAAAAAGTCAGAATTTGGAAAAAAAAAGTTAGGATTCTGAGATTAACGTCAGAATTCTGAGGAAAAAGTCAGAATTCTGGGAAAAAAAAAAAAAAAAAAAAAAAAAAAAAACAGAATTTGGAGTTTAAAGTCAGAATTCTGAAAAAAAAGTCAGAATTCTGAGTTTAAAGTCAGAATTCAGAAAAAAAAAAAAAGTCAGAATTCATGGAAAAAAGTCAGAATTCTGAGTTTAAAGTCAGAATTCAGGGAAAAAAAAAAGTCAGAATTCTGGGGAAAAAGTCAGAATTCTGAGATTAAAGTCAGAATTCGGAGAAAAAAGTCAGAATTTGGAGAAAAAAGTTAGGATTCTGAGATTAATGTCAGAATTCTGAGGAAAAAAGTCAGAATTCTGAAAAAAAACAAAACAAAACAAAAAACCAAACCAAACCAAACAAACAAACAAAAATAAAAAACAGAATTTGGAGTTAAAAGTCAGAATTCTGAAAAAAGTCAGAATTCTGAGTTTAAAGTCAGAATCCAGAAAAAAAAAGTCAGAATTCTGAAAGTCAGGATTCTGAAAGTCAGAATTCTGGGGAAAAAAAAAAAAAGTGAGAATTCGACATTTAAAGTCAGAATTCTGACTTTTTTACTCAAAATAATAAAAAATATATATATATATTACACCTTTTTTTTTTTTTTTTTTTTAACTTTCCAGTGGCCCTAATCCTCTTCCATAAGAAAGTAATATCAAAACAACGAAATAAAAACATTTTTAATGCTGCTAACCTGATGTTTTCTCACATTTTAACATATTCTAATGCTAGTTATTACTCACTTCATGGAGATAATATGCAAAAAAAACCTTTTGTGTCTAACAAATAACAGGTGATTTACACTCAAACATGTTAGTGCAGATCAGTTTTATCAAGAACTGAATGTCAGTATGTGGGATGGTGCATGAGTGTCCACTGTGTCGGCCGATATGGAACTAAACCGACAAAACCCATGAATATACAAGAGTGACCACTATGCATGAAAGGGTTAAAGCCAATTCTTTTTTTTTTTTTTTTTTCCCCTCATTGACTTTGATTTATCTCTGAACATCTCTTCTCCTCTAAGTCTGTCTTTACTTGTGAATAAACCTTCCTCTTCACTATCTTTACACCTTGTCTGTGTATGTGTGTTTTCCTAATTTCCACATATCCCCCAGCAGTCTTCTATCGCACCTTTACTTCAGTCTTCGTCGGTCTGTAAATCCTAACCCCGTGTCTGCGAGGGAATAAGAGACCAGGTGTTGAAAGCCGGCCGCCTGAATCATTCTTTTCAATCCCGTCACTTTGGGATTGTGTACTTTAGTTTGCCTGTAGGCAGAGACAGCTCTGGAGGAAGGAAAGAAGAAGAAGAAGAAGAAGAAGAAGAAGGAGGAGGAGATAAGAAATTGGCTTACTCTTTGTCGGTTTCCTATTTGCGCTCGTTTGTCTTCCCTTAACAAAATTATCTGTCTGATCCTATCACTTACTATCAGTTTACCCATCTCGCCGCTGCCTATGTCTATGCTGTAATACACACAACAACAACAGAGTCGGGCCCCAATTATAGGCCGATTTCGGAAGGATTGCGCTTGGTTTCGACTCTCTCTGGAAACCTCCGGGTAGTTTTCGTAAGTTGACGTTTGAAGTTTGTTAAAGTGTTGTGTGAATATAAATGAGTAAGGAAATATTTCACAATCTTGGCAGTGTTGAGTGCAGCTCTCTGCAATTTTCTTTCACAATGAATTTAGTTAAATGAGCTCCACCGCAGCAGGAGGGTTTCAGTCTGACAGGTATAAATAACCTGCTTCAGCCAGACTGTGGGCAGGAAAAGCTAGGCTGAAAAAGATTGGATGGTTTTACTTTCCAAAATAGCATGAATCCGTTCGTATCTGAGAGGAGACGCTTATACACTGGGTTACAAAAAAAAATGTTTTTTGCAAGTTGTCTAGGTTTTTTCAACTGAATTAGGACCTGTTTTTTTTTTTTTTTTCCAAAATTCTGACTTTAATCTCAGAATTCTGACTTTTTTTTTTTTCCAGAATTCCGACTTTTTTTCAGAATTCCGACTGGGTTACAAAAATAATGTTTTTTGCAAGTTGTCTAGGTTTTTTCAACTGAATTAGGACCTGTTTTTTTTTTTTTTTTTCCAAAATTCTGACTTTAATCTCAGAATTCTGACTTTTTTTTTTTTCCAGAATTCTGACTTTTTTTCAGAATTCTGACTGCGTTACAAAAATAATGTTTTTTGCGAGTTGTCTAGGTTTTTTTCAACTGAATTAGGACCTGTTTTTTTTTTTTTTTTTTTTTCCAAAATTCTGACTTTAATCTCAGAATTCTGACTTTTTTTTTTCCAGAATTCTGATTTTTTTTCAGAATTCTGACTGGGTTACAAAAATAATGTTTTTTGCAAGTTGTCTAGGTTTTTTCAACTGAATTAGGACCTATTTTTTTTTTTTTTTTTTTTTTTTTTTTCCAGAATTCTGACTTTAATCTCAGAATTCTGACTTTTTTTTTTTCCCAGAATTCCGACTTTTTTTCAGAATTCTGACTGCGTTACAAAAATAATGTTTTTTGCGAGTTGTCTAGGTTTTTTTCAACTGAATTAGGACCTTTTTGCAGCACTAAATCCAAAAATGACTGTTTTTCTTAATCGGGTAAGGTTTTTTTTGCTAATTTGATTTTGAAAAATTTGATCTTCTCACAAAATATAATAATTAACCCTTTCATGCATGAATGATGAGAACCTTAATCAAGATTTTTTCATGAGTGTTTTTATTCCTCTTTAGGCATGAAAAAAACAATGTGATTGAATTTATTTATTTATTTATTTATTTATTGTTTATGAACCTTTTTTTCATGGAGTTACAAAAATGTTCACTTAGCTGGACACAATGCATTTAATTTTTGAAGCAAAGAAACATGTATTTACTGATATACTGAGTAAAAACTATGAAATAATTTTTTAAAAATGCTGCTAATCTCGTGTTTTGTCACATTTTAACATACTCTAATATTAGTTATTACTCACTTTATGGAGATAATATGCAAAAAAAACAAAAAATAACTTTTTGTTTAAGAAAAATGGTTAGTTACAGTCTATTAACAATAACAAGCAATTGATTTCCACTCAAACATGTTAGTGCAGATCAGGTTTATCTAGAACAGCAAAGTTACAGTAATGGTCTGAATTGCAGTGTATGGGATGATGCATAAGTGTCCACTGTGTTGGCTGATATGGAACTAAAATAATAAAACCCATGAATATACAAGAGAACAGCTGGAGAAGAACTGTCCACTGTAGTGACCAGTTTGTTTTTGTTTGTTTTTTTTGTTTTTGTTTTTCATATTATCTCCATGAAGTGAGTAATAACTGATATTAGAGTATGTTCAAATGTAAGAAACCATCAGATTAGCTGCATTACTGTCATACTGTGTGAAAACTATTAAATAAATGTTGTTGTTTTTTTTTAAATGTTGCTAATCTAATGTTTTCTCACATTTTAACATACTATAATAGCAGTTATTACTCACTCAAATAATATGCAAAAAAAAAAACAACAAAACACAACAACTTAAAAAACAAAACAAAACAAAACAAACAAAAAAACAAACAAACTGTTAATTACAGTCTAATAACAACTAGCAATTGATTTACACTCAGATATGTTGCTGCGGATCAGGTTTATCAAGAACAGGAATGTTACAGTAACGGTATGAATTGCAGTGTATTATGGGATGGTGCATAAGTATCCACTGTGTTGGTTGATATGCAAGTAAAACAACAAAATCCAAGAACAGCTATAGAATAACTGTCCACTGTAGTGACCACTATGCATGAAAGGGTTAATACCAAAATAAGATTGGTAAGTACACTTTATGAAACTTGTGACTTGATTCCTGTTAGGTACAATGGTGTATTCAGCGCAGATGTAGCAGAATACGTCAGGCTTATTTTTGCAAGATCTTCTAGTCGAAGCCATTTCATTCACCTGTAATATTAAAAAAAAAACATTAATCATAAATTGGCGAAAGTGAAATCTTCAGAACTCGTTTATTGCAAGAAATATGAAAGAATTTTGTATCATATGATGTGAAAATGCCCATAAATATAAGCAAAAATGTTAAAAAGCCAATATGTAGCATAGTTCAGAAAGTTGAGCTGATTGAGCAAAATTAATGTGATTTTTTGGATTCAGCACACCAAAATGATCCTAAATCAGCTCCAAAAACTTATTAAATTTGTTGTTGACCAGTGTTATATATGTTCTAAGGCTTTAAAACCCCTCACTACACACTTTCTACACTTTTCTCAGACAGGCATTAACATTTCCTCACATTTCTCTCTTGTTTAAACACTCTCAAAGTTCAAACCTTCGTAGATTTTAAAAAATAAGTACAGTATTATAGAAGGAAACCAAAGATCCAAACCTGTTTTCAGGCCCAAACATTTATTTGAGAAAGAAAAATATAAAAATATAAACATTTTCCTTAAAATAAATATGATAGCTTTTAGAAATTTATTGTAATTAATTTATGTATTAATTATTAATATTAAAAACAAAAAAAAACAAACATTAATCATAAATTGGCAAAAGTAAAATCTTCAGAACTCGTCTATTGCGAGAAATATGAAATAATTTTGTATATGATGTGAAAATGCCCATAAATGTAAGCAAAAATGTTCAAAAGCCAATATGTATTTATGTATGTATGTATTTATTTAATATGTATAAGAATTTAATGATTCTGAGTCCATTATCGAGTCCATTATTGATTCTCATTGGGTGAGGGAATAAAAGAGTACAGTTTTTTTTTTTTTTTTGCATTAACTGTCTTTTATATTTCCATCTGTACAGAAAATATAACACATACAGCATGCACAAATAATAACACTGGGTTACAAAACAATATTTTTTGCAAGTTGTTTAAGTTTTTTCAACTGAATTAGGACCATTTTGCACCGCTAAATCCAAAAATGACTGTTTTTCTTAATCAGGTCAGGTTTTTTTGCTAATTTGATTTTGAAAAATTTGATCTTCTCACAAAATTGATTACATTTTTGTGACTTTATCAGTTGATTTTTTTATATAGTTCTCACCCAAAATAGGTTTTAAGAAAAAAAAAAATCATTTTCTAACAGGATTCCTGTTAGGTACAATGGTGTATTCACCGCAGATGTAGCAGAATACGTCAGGGTTATTTTTGCAAGATCATCTAGTCGAAGCCATTTCATTCACCTGTAATATTAAAAAAAACATTAATCAGAAATTGGCAAAAGTAAAATCTTCAGAACTCGTTAATTGCAAGAAATATGAAAGAATTTTGTATCATATGATGTGAAAATGCCCATAAATGTAAGCAAAAATGTTCAAAAGCCAATATGTAGCATAGTTCAGAAAGTTGACCTGATTGAGCAAAAATAATGTGATTTTTGGATTCAGCACACCAAAATGATCCTAAATCAGCTCCAAAAACTTAAACAACACATTTGTTGTTGACCAGTGTTATCAGTCAATGCTGGTTCCATCACATGTTCCATTAATGTTTCACGAGGGAAAACAGGGCAAATGATTTGACCAAGTCCTTCCAGTATCAGCTGTTTCATGTGGATCACAGAGTGAGTGATCTGGTGGTCCATCTGAAAAACTTTTCCTCCATTAATAAGATCTCAAATAGAAGGCCTTGATGTCTGTCATGCGGGGCTTTGATTGACAGCATGCTCATCTGCCCAGTTGGACTTTTGGAGGTTTATTTAATAAAACACACTTTGACAGACAGCTCAGCTGGAGCCGGCTAAGACTTAGCGACTGGCTCTGCTTCTGACCACTTTGGCTCTAACAGTTCTTCACCTTTAATCCAAATGCACTTCTGGATCAGAAAGCAAACGCAGCAATGACCAGATCGCAATCTACGAGCTTCATAACGGCAGTGGTTCACAGATAAATTGGTGACATGGGTGATCTACGTTGGCGGAGGTCTGCGCTCTCCAACTGCTTCTAGTGTTTTAATGTTTTTCTTATTTTATTTATTTATTTATTTATTTATTTACTTATTTAACCCTTTCATGCATGAATTGTGAGAACCTTAGCCAAGATTTTTTTTTTTTTTTTGAGTGTTTTTATACCTCCTTAGGCATGAAAAAACAATAATGCGATCGAGTTATTATTATTATTTTATTTATTTATTTTTTTTCCTATAGAGTTACAAAAATATCCATGCATTTAATTTTTGAAGTAAAGAAACATGTTTAAAACCCAATATCTGAAAGTGATATGAAAACAATGAAATAAAAACATTTTTAATGCTGCTAATCTGATGTCTTCTCATATTTATCATATTCTAATGCTAGTAATTACTCACCTCATGGAGATAATATGCAAAAAAAAAAAAAAGCCTTCTTGTCTAACAAATAACAATTGATTTACACTAAAACATGTTACAGCAGATCAGGTTTATCAAGAACAGCAAAGTTACAGTAATGGGATGAATGTCAGGGTATGAGTGGTGCGTAAGTGTCCACAGTGTCGGCTGATATGGAACTAAAACAACAAAACTCATGAATAAACAAGAGAACAGCTGCAGAATAAGTGCCCTCTGTAGTGACCACTATGCATGAAAAGGTTAATTAATCGTTTTTTTATTTTTGTTTTTTGTTTTCATGAGAAAATTTTCAATTGCATTGTTTTTTTCATGCCTAAAGAGGAATAAAAACACTCTGGAAAAAAAATCTTGATTAACCCACCGGTATCCCACCCAGCAAGGCACCAAGTGTGCCTTTTTGGCACACTTGTGGAATAATATCAAAAAAAAAAAATTCATGCAGTTTGTTTTTAATTCTTTTACACTTTTTTCTATTTCATCAACTTGAGCCATGAATAAAAATACCAAATACTCAATAATTGTCACATTTTTTAACCCTTTAAATGCCATGTTTGTAATGTAAACAAACCATTTTTTTGGATGCAAAAAACACAAAAAAAATACTTTTTTTCAATATACTACATAAAAAGTGGATCACATATTATCTGATATTTTCATCCTGGCATATGTCAATGATTAACTCCAACATCGGTTAATTTGCATGATTATTTTTGGCGCTAGGTCAAATGTTTAAAAATACTAGCATCTGTCACCAAGTGTGCGAAAAATTCACACCTATAAATCAAACTATTAAATATTATATATTGATTTATTTTTCTGCTCTGATTTGATTTTATTTTTGTAAATTCGGGTCAGCCCTAATCATACAGATCAAATGGAAGAAATAGTGCGTTTTAGGCACACTTGGGAGACAGATGCTAGTCTTGTAATTTTCTTTTGTTTACAATGTGCACATTTTAGTGGGAAAGAATTTTAAAGATCATGCAAAAATGAACAACTTTTGAATTCTAACCTTGTTTAAATTGTGAAAAATAATATGACATTTTTTAAAATGAATTTCAAAGTGTGCCTAAAAGGCACACCCGGATACCGGAGGGTTAAGGTTGTCATAATTCATGCAGGAAAGGGTTAAGAAAACTGTTAATTACAGTCTAATAACATTTAGCAATTGATTTACACTCAAACATGTTAGTGCAGATGAGGTTTATCTAGAACAGCAAAGTTACAGTAATGGTCTGAATGTCAGTGTATTATTATGGGATGATGTATTAGCGTCCACAGTGTCGGCTGATATGGAACTAAAACAACAAAACTCATGAATAAACAAGAGAACAGCTGCAGAATAACCGTCCACTGGAGTGACCAGTATGCATGAAAGGGTTAATGATCAGTATAGGTGAAAAATAGCGCCTGTAGGTATTAGCATCTGATGTAAATGCAAATTGCCTATCACATGGGCCTAAATCAACCAAAATGTCAGCCATCTGATGTAATTACTGAGGCTTTTCCAGCTACGTCGATCCCTTTTTATAATTTAAGATTAGACCGGGCCGGTGGGAACTGTCAGCGCGCAAACTGTCGATATACTAAGCACTGCTGTCTGAGCTGATTGGAAAGGTTTGTCTGGAAGTTGGAGTCACATCCTCAGCGGTCTCTTGTCTTGTTTTAAATCCCAGTTCTCCACGGTGCCAAGTTCCCACAATGCCCCTGGGCACTGTTCACTCAGCCGTCACCGCTGAAATACACAAGTTAGTGCGTGGGTGTTTGTGTTTGTCTATGCGCTGACGGTGATGCATCTGTCCTCCTGTCTGTGTTGTCTAGACACTTTTTCCCTGTGACATTAGCTTAAAAAAACACAAAAACAAAAAGCAGCATTAACCCTCCGGTATCCGGGTGCGCTTTTTAGGCACACTTTGCACTTCGTTTTAAAAAACTTCATATTATTTTTCAAAATTTGAATAAGGTTAGAATTTAAAAGTTGTTCATTTTTGTATGATCTCTAAAATTCTGGCCACCAACTAAAATTTATTTATAAATAATTTATAAATTTCAGTTTATAAAAATAAATAAAAACACACTTCATGAAATATAAAAATAATCTAAAATACTGTAAACATGTATATTTAAAAAAAAAAAAAAAATTAGATAAAAAAAATTTATAAGACTTTAAAAGAGACCTAGCGCCAAAAATAATAATGCAAATTAACTGATGTTGGAGTTAATCACTGACATATGCCAGGATGAAAAAATCAAATAATACGTGATCCACTTGTTATGTAGTATATTGAAAATAAATATTTTTGTGTGTTTTTTGCATCCACAAAAAAAAAGGGTTGTTAACATTAACAAACACAGCATTTAACCCTTCGGTATCCAGATGCACCTTTTAGGCACACTTAGCACTTCGTTTTAAAAAACTTCATATTATTTTTCACAATTTAAATAAGGTTAGAATTCAAAAGTTGTTCATTTTTGTATGATCTCTAAAATTCTGGCCACCAACTAAAATGTGCACATTGTAAACAAAAGAAAATTACACGACTAGCATCTGTCTTCCAAGTCTGCCTAAAACGCACTATTTCTTCCATTTGATATGTATGATTAGGACTGACCTTGATTTACAAAAATAAAATCAAATTACAGCAGAAAATAAATCAATATATAATATTTAATAGTTTGATTTATAGGTGTGCATTTTTTGCACACTTGGTGACAGATGCTAGTATTTTTGAAAATTTGACCTAGCGCCAAAAATAATAATGCAGATTAACCAATGTTGGAGTTAATCACTGACATATGCCAGGATGACAAAATCGAATAATCTGTGATCCACCTTTTATGTAGTATATTGGGAAAAAAATCATATTTTGTGTTTTTTGCATCAAAAAATGTAGTGACTTTTTTTTCTTTTCATTCATGTTTCATTTGTGATTAATTGTAATCAATATCTACTGTAGATACCGATTTTTTTTTTTCTTTTTTCATGTGTGCCATATGGGGATGTGTGATTATATAAGTCAATGTATGGAAAATGTCTTTTATATTTGGATGAGCAAAACCAAATAAAAATTAAGTAAAAAAAAAAAAAATAAAAATGTAGTGATATCATGAAGAAAAGAGAATGTTTAAAGGGTTAAAAAAAAAATCTAAAATGAATGATTATTTGATATGTATGATTAGGGCTGACCTTGATTTATGAAAATAAAATCAAATTAGGGCAGAAAAATAAATCAATATATAATATTTAATAGTTTGATTTATAGGTGTGCATTTTTCGCACACTTGGTGACAGATGCTAGTATTTTTGAAAATTTGACCTAGCGCCAAAAATAATAATGCAAATTAACCAATGTTAGAGTTAATCATTGACATATGCCAGGATGAAAAAATCAAATAATATGTGATCCACTTTTTATGTAGTATATTGGAAAACAAAAATTTTTGTGTGTTTTTTGCATCCAAAAAATGGTTTGTTTATATTACAAACATGGCATTTAAAGGGTTAAAAAATGTCACAATTATTGAGTATTTGGTATTTTTATTTACGGCTCATGAAATAGAAAAAAGTGTAAAAGAATTCCAAACAAACTGTATAAAAAATTTTTTTGACATTATTCCACAAGTGTGCAAAAAAGGCACACTTGGTGCTTAGAAAGAGCCTTGCTGGATGGGATACCAGAGGGTAGGGCTGAACGATATGGACAAAATTTCATATCTCGATATTCATGCCAGATATCTTGATATCGATACGATACGATATGACTACAGGTTGGGTGAAAACCAAGCATTTTTCAGAAAAATACTAACATCATAACACAAAAGGATGTGGAAGGTCCAGTTTTATTTATAAGAACTCACTGCCAGTCATCATCATGAACATAAAGTACGAATAAATGAAATTTGTTGTGACTTCCAGAGCTGTACATGCAGGGCGAGTGCGGGGGAAATCTATATCATTTATATGGTTGCTTTTTCAATATTAATATCGTGAATGTTCATATCTAGATATCAATACGATAACGATATATCTTTCAGCCCTTCCGGAGGGTTAAATAACAGGCCCAGCATTTAGGGCAGGGGTGTCAAACATGCGGCCCGGGGGCCAAATACGGCCCACCCAAGAGTCTAGTTCGGCCCCTGGCATGTTTTTGCCAAGTGCAAAAATTCCATAGTCTTGAATTGAATTAAGCAAAAAAAAAAATTAGCTTGAATTAAGGAAAAAAATCTTGAATTAAGCCAATTTTTTTTTCAATCAAGTAAAAAAAAATCTTCAATTAGGCAAAAAAAAAAAAAAAAAAATCTTCAATTAAATAAAAAAATCTTCAATGAAGCAAAAAAAAAAAAATTTGAAAACTCAAATTTAGCCAAAAATTTTGACTTAAGCAAAAAAATCTTCAATTAAGTAAAAAAAACCATCTTGAATTAAGCAAAAAAAAAAAAAAAATATTCAATGAAGTAAAAAAAAATCTTCAATTAAGCCAAAAAAAATCTTCAATTAAGTAAAAAACATCTTGAATTAAGCAAAAAAAAAAAAAAATAATAAAAAAAATTCAATTAAGTAAAAAAAAAAACTTCAATTAAGCCAAAAAAAAAAAATCTTCAATTAAGTAAAAAAAAATCTTGAATTAAGCAAAAAATAATAATAATAAAAAAATCTTCAATTAAGTAAAAAAAAAAAAAAACATTGAATTAAGCCAAACAATTCTTCAATTAAGTAAAAAAAAATCTTGAATTAAGCAAAAAAAAAAAAAAATCTTCAATTAAGTAAAAAAAAAATCTTAAATTAAGCAAAAAAAAAAAAAATCTTGAATTAAGCCAAACAATTCTTCAATTAAGTAAAAAAAAATCTTGAATTAAGCAAAAAAAAAAAAAAAAAATCTTCAATTAAGTAAAAAAAAAGCTTGAATTAAGCCAAAAAAAATCTAGAATTAATAACACAGTGACGGTAAGGACAAAAACCAGGTGTATGTGCATGCTCAAATTTAGCAAAAAATCTTGACTTAAGAAAAAGAATCTTCAACTAAGTAAAAAAAAATATTGAATTAAGCAAAAAAAAAAAAAAAAAAAAAAATATTCAGTTAAGTAAAAAAAAAAAAAAAAATCTTAAATTAAGCAAAAAAAAAAAAAAAAAAAATCTTCAATTAAGTAAAAAAAAAAAAAAAAACTTCAATTAAGCCAAAAAAAAAAAAAAATCTTCAATTAAGTAAAAAAAAAATAATAATAATATTGAATTAAGCCACCCCTGCTTTAGGTTTTTCCTGACACACACAGTGACGGTAAGGACAAAAAACAGGTGTATGTGCATGCTCAAATTTAGCAAAAAATCTTGACTTAAGAAAAAAAATCTTCAGTTAAGGAAAAAAAAAAATCTTGAATTAAGCAAAAAAAAAAAAAAAAAATCTTCAATTAAGTAAAAAAAAATCTTGAATTAAGCCCAAAAAAATCTAGAATTAATAACACAGTGACGGTAAGGACAAAAACCAGGTGTATGTGCATGCTCAAATTTAGCAAAAAATCTTGACTTAAGAAAAAGAATCTTCAACTAAGTAAAAAAAATATTGAATTAAGCAAAAAAAAAAAAAAAAATCTTCAGTTAAGTAAAAAAAAAAAAAAATCTTAAATTAAGCAAAAAAAAAAAAAAAAAAAAATCTTCAATTAAGTAAAAAAAAAAAAAAAAACTTCAATTAAGCCAAAAAAAAAAAAAAAAAAAAATCTTCAATTAAGTAAAAAAAAAAAAAAATAATATTGAATTAAGCCACCCCTGCTTTAGGTTTTTCCTGACACACACAGTGACGGTAAGGACAAAAAACAGGTGTATGTGCATGCTCAAATTTAGCAAAAAATCTTGACTTAAGAAAAAAAATCTTCAGTTAAGGAAAAAAAAAAATCTTGAATTAAGCAAAAAAAAAAAAAAATCTTCAGTTAAGTAAAAAAAAAAAAAAAAAATCTTAAATTAAGCAAAAACAACAACAAAAAAAATCTTCAATTAAGTAAAAAAAAAAATCTTCAATTAAGCAAAAAAAAAAAAAAATCTTCAATTAAGTAAAAAAATATATATATATTGAATTAAGCCTCCCCTGCTTTAGGTTTTTCCTGACACACACAGTGACGCTTCGGACAAAAAGCAGGTGTACGTGCATGCTCAGTCTGGTTTAATCGTCACCTCCCGGCCTTTGCAGAACAACATCCACCACACACACACGTGCACAAACACACACAAACACACACATGCCCATGCAGGGAAGGTCTTAACCTGTCAGATCCGCACTGTCAAACAGGAACACGGGCTTCTACCGGGGTTTTTTTTTGCTTTGTGAGTGTGTGGGTTTACGTCCCCAGAAGCCCAGTGTTGTGTGTCAGCAGTCTGGCTGTGTGAACAGTTGCCTGCTGCCTGCCCCCTACTGCCACTCTGAAGGGGACGCTTATGCATACAAGTCATGCAGAAAGCCGACGCATACACATCAACCTGCAGACACGCTCTCGCACGCTGAGGGAAAGAAAGATAGAAGAGTTGGACTGTGTTTTAGTCGATGCAGACATGTCCCAGCGTTCCAAAACACTGTGGGTGGTCCGTGCTTCTCCTAAATTATTACTCATCTGTTGATAAAACAGCTAAATATGTGCCGAAGTGTATTTTAAGGAGCATTCCAGCTAAAAAAGAAAATATCAGAATGGCTTTTGAGATGCTGCTGCTGCTTTGCATTTTGCTTTTAACCCTTAAAGGTCCACGGTCACTGTATCACATGACATTTTCAACACGTTGTAGCGTTGGAAATCGGTCATGTAGAGATTTCATGAGGGATATTTGGTTATGTGGGATTGGTGATGAGAAAATATGAATTAATAAGATTTTTTTTTTTTTAAAGTGTATTGCATTTGAGCATGTGGTACTAATAGTGGGACCTAACTTTAGAAGTGTTTTTTTTTTTTTTTTTTTAACTATATATGTTTATACAGGGTGGGGAAGCAAAATTTACAATATTTTACAATATTTACAATATTTTGAATTTACAATTAGTTTATTGAAAGTCATGAGAATTTATTTGCCACAAGAAAATGGACATAATAGAAAATGTTTTTATTCTATGTGTCCTCCTTCTTTCTCAATAACTGCCTTCACACGCTTCCTGAAACTTGCGCGAGTGTTCCTCAAATATTCGGGCGACAACTTCTCCCATTCTTCTTTAATAGTATCTTCCAGACTTTTTCTGGTAATAGTTTTGCTCATAGTCGTTCTCTTCTTTCCATTATAAACAGTCTTTATGGACACTCCAACTATTTTTGAAATCTCCTTTGGTGTGACGAGTGCATTCAGCAAATCACACACTCTTTGACGTTTGCTTTCCTGATTACTCATATGGGCAAAAGTTTCTGAAAAGGTATGGATAATAGTGTTAGGTATGATTATGACATCAGTATATGTTTGGTTTCAAAACAATTGACGTAGTGCCTGCTGAGAAAAAACAACTAAATGTTCATTGTAAATTTTGCTTCCCCACCCTGTATGTATGTGTGTGTATGTATATATGTACATATATACTTTTTTGTTTTTATAATACTTTTGTTCGGTGTATTAATTTATTTTTATTTTACTTTTTTGTTTCTTTAATTTTTTTTTCTTTTTTTATTATTTCTTTTTATTGTATTTATTTATTTATTTTTTGTGTGTGTATCAATGTGTATGTGTGTGCATATCTATATGTATGTCTGTAAGTCCAGTTTTAACAATTTTCTGCCTGTTACTAAACGTTTTGTGCCTTTGTAGATCTGATCTGTAATGCATATGTAGAAATGATAAGTTGAGGCAGAATATTGATAAAATTGTACTTATGTTTCTCAACAAATTTCATTTTTTTTTCAGGTTATTCACATCCTTTTTTGTTTGGATAGTTTATAAACGTAAATATTGACATAATTGAATGTCATTTTTTGCGCTAAAACAATTTGGAGTTGTCATTATTTATTAGCTATCATGCTATTATTTTACTGGTCTGGCCCACTTCGGGTTATTTAGGACTGACTGTGGCCCCCAGAAGAAATGAGTTTGACACCCCTGCACTAGGTGGAGTTTTGTGGGAAAAACTGGTTCTCTGACCATTATTCTACCACTATCAGGTCAATGTAGCTCAAACTGAGTTGATATCGATTATCGGACACTTATCGTGGATAGATTTAAATATAGCAGAGGGTTGGGGGGATTTAAGGGTTATACCCTTAAGTTGGATACAAATGTAGTGAAGACTGCAGTCTGCAGTACACGTATTTTTTGTTATATATAATTTTAAAAATTGTACTTCCATTTTCTTGAAATCTGGTTCATTTCTAGGCACTAAAGTAAGATTATTTTGCTTGTTTTGTTGCATATTCGACATGAACTGAACTGAATTTTTATATATACTTTTATACTTGGATTTTTGTTGTTAATTACCTCCGCCAAGGACAGCGAAGGTTATGTTTTCACCAGAGTTTGTTTGTTCGTCTGTCTGTTAGCAAGATAACTTAAAAATGAAATTTTCAGGAGATGTTGATACTGGCACAAGGAACAAACGATTAAATTTTGGTGGTGATCGGGGGTGGGGGTGGAGGGGGACTGATCAAGCTTGGCAGACGATTTCTACCTCTGCCAGGAGGTATTGTGATCACTTTGCTTTGTGTGTTTGTTTGTTTGTTTGTTCGCAACTTTATGGGAAAACTATTCCAACCATCTTTACCAAATTGTACCCACAGATAGGCCTTGGCTCTGGGACGACCCCGTTAAATTTTGGGCCAAGTAGGCCGAAGTTCAAGGTCACAGCAAGGTCACAAAATCTACAATTTTCCTATTTCTCATCATTGAGCAATTTTTGAAAATTCATAAAAAATTCAAAACGACTCCAATTAGCCTCCAATTTGATCCACTCATAGCTTATAACAATATCTTGTATCTGACACAAAATTGTCCACATCCACTGTGGAATATGGACTCTGTGGACATTTCAATTTTACATTGAAAATGCCATTTACGACACATTTTTCATTAGAACTCAACAAATATTGATTGGAATTGAATATAATTTGACATACGCATGACTGGTACCAAGCTTCAACTTTGTACAAAATATCGTTGCGCTCCATTTCTTTTCCGTTACGCTCTGTTGACTTTTGTGTTTTCATTGGGGTTTATCTGTTCATTTGTTCGTTTGTTAGCAAGATAAGTCAAAAAGTTAGGGATGGATTCTGATGAAATTTTCAGGAAATGTTGATACTGGCACAAGGAACAAATGATTAAATTTTGGTGGTGATCGGGGGTGGGGGTGGAGGGGGACTGATCAAGCTTGGCAGACGATTTCTACCTCTGCCAGGAGGTATTGTGATCACTTTGCTTTGTATGTTTGTTTGTTTGTTTGTTCGCAACTTTATGGGAAAACTATTCCAACCATCTTTACCAAATTGTACCCACAGATAGGCCTAGGCTCTGGGACGACCCCGTTAAATTTTGGGCCAAGTAGGCCGAAGTTCAAGGTCACAGCAAGGTCACAAAATCTACAATTTTCCTATTTCTCATCATTGAGCAATTTTTGAAAATTCATAAAAAATTCAAAACAACTCCAATTAGCCTCCAATTTGATCCACTCATAGCTTATAACAATATCTTGTATCTGACACAAAATTGTCCACATCCACTGTGGAATATGGACTCTGTGGACATTTCAATTTTACATTGAAAATGCCATTTACGACACATTTTTCATTAGAACTCAACAAATATTGATTGGAATTGAATATAATTTGACATACGCATGACTGGTACCAAGCTTCAACTTTGTACCAAATATCGTTGCGCTCCATTTCTTTTCCGTTACGCTCTGTTGACTTTTGTGTTTTCATTGGGGTTTATCTGTTCATTTGTTCGTTTGTTAGCAAGATAAGTCAAAAAGTTAGGGATGGATTCTGATGAAATTTTCAGGAAATGTTGATACTGGCACAAGGAAGAAATGATTGCATTTTGGTGGTGATGGGGGGTGGGGGGGCTGATCTGTCTTGGCGGAGGTCTGTGCTCTCCGAGTGCTTTTCTAGTTTTTATATGTGATATTATACTTGTTATGGTTGTTTCAGATGGTTCTGGAATAAAGGACAAGTCTTGTATTTTTTCACCTGTTCAAATAATTGTTTAATCGAATCAAATTGAAGAAAATAATCGATAACAAAAATAGGCGGTAGCTGCAGCACTAATTTTAACCCTTTCATGCACGAATTATGAGAACCTTAAGACTTTTTGCCTGAGTGTTTTCATTTGTCTTTAAACATGAAAAAAAAAAAAAAACAATGTGATTGAAAATGTTCTTATGAAAAATAAATAAAATAAATTTAAAAATAATAACAAAAAAAAAAGTTAAAAAAAATACATAAAAAATTGTAATAATAATAATTTAAAAAAAAAATCTAATGAACCTATTTTTCATGAAGTTGCAAAAATGTCCACTCAATTGAACGCCATGTGTTTAATTTTTTGAAGCAAAGAAACACGTATTTACCGATAAATTGTGTGAAAACTACAACTATTATGCTCAGGGGAGATCTACACAGTGTTACCAATTCATGTCAGAAAAGATATGTAATAATGTGTTAAAACTTTAATAAAGATATGTGCAAAAACACAAAACAACACAATCCATGAACATACAAGAGAAGAGCTGTAGAATAGCTGTCCACTGTTGTGACCACTATGCATGAAAGGGTTAAAGCAGCGTCTGACTTTCATCGCACATTTTTCTTCAAATTTGTCAAACCCCAGTGATATCCTAATTATCACTAATCCGTTAGTTTTTCTGTGCTTATGCGCCTAAATCACTTCTCATCACAAACAGTCTGTTTTGTTTACATACCAAACCCATACGTCACTAGGGCCTTTTCGGATATTTTGTCACAAAGTGCATTGTGGGAATGGGAATTCCATGCAGCTGCAGCAGCAACAAACATGAAAACAACAAGCAATGAAACCATTTCTGCTGCCAGGTCAGAAGAAATGGGAGGAGTCAGTGTAAGTCAACTGTCATCTTATAATACGGGGTGTGTGATGGTGAAAAACAACACTTAGACGTCAGTTTCATGGTATTTACAGAATATGTCATAGTGTAGGCTTATCAAACATGTACTGTAAGGAGCGAGTGAGCAGTGACAGCCTGTCCATACCGTGGATGCATCACCATGGGAACCCATTTCAAATTGGGGGGGGGGGGGGGGGGGGGGGGGAGGTCTGTGAGGTTCATGCCAACAGTGACACAAAATCAATTAGCTTTTTCAGTTGACGAAAATACATTGTTTGACTATTAATGTGATATTACCTTTGTGAGATAAACAAATAAACTAGAAAAGCGCAGACCTCCACCAAGGCAGATCACCCCCCCACACACACACACACACAATCACCCATCACCACCAAACTTTGATCATTACCTCAGCCAGGAGGTAATGTGATCGCTTTGCTTTGTGTGCATGCGTGCAAGTTTGTTTGTTTGTTTGTTTGTTTGTTAGCAAGATAACTCAAAAAGTTATGGATGGATTTTCATGAAATTTTCAGGAAATGTTGATACTGGCACTAGGAAGAAATGATTATAGTTTGGTGTTGAATGGGGGGGTGGGTTGGTCCAGTCAGAAGGAGGAGTGGACTCACATCATGAACACAAATGAAGGAAAAAAATGAACAAAATGCACAAAAATGATGAAAATACAACAATAAAATGAACACAAATGAAGAAAATAATGAATAAAATGCACAAAAATGATGAAAATACAAAAATAAAATGAACACAAAGGAAATAATGAACAAAATGCACAAAAATGAAGAAAATATAAAAATGAAATGAAAACAAATGAAGAAAATAATGAACAAAATGCACAAAAATGATGAAAATACAAAAATAAAATGAACACAAAGGAAGTAATGAACAAAATGCACAAAAATGAAGAAAGTATAAAAATGAAATGAAAACAAATGAAGAAAATAATGAACAAAATGCACAAAAATGAAGAAAATGCAAAAATTAAATGAACATAAAAAAAAGAAAATAATGAACAAAATGCACAAAAATGAAGAAAATATAAAAACAAATGAACACAAATGAAGGAAATAATGAACAAAATGCACAAAAATGATGAAAATACAAAAAATAAAATGAACATAAATGAAGGAAATAATGAACAAAATGCACAAAAATGAAGAAAATATAAAAACAAATGAACACAAATGAAGGAAATAATGAACAAAATGCACAAAAATGAAGAAAATATAAAAACAAATGAACAAAAATGAAGGAAATAATGAACAAAATGCACAAAAATGATGAAAATCCAAACATAAAATGAACACAAATAAAGAAAATATTGAATAAAATGCACAAAAAATGAAGAAAATATAAAAATTAAATGAACACAAATGAAGAAAATAATGAATAAAATGCACAAAAATGAAGAAAATATAAAAATTAAATGAACACAAATAAAGAAAATAATGAATAAAATGCACAAAAATGAAGAAAATATAAAAACAGATGAACACAAATGAAGGAAATAATGAACAAAATGCACAAAAATGAAGAAAATATAAAAACAAATGAACACAAATGAAGGAAATAATGAACAAAATGCACAAAAATGAAGAACATACAAAATAAAACGAGCACAAATGAAGAAAATAATGAACAAAATGCACAAAAATGAAAAAAAAAAGAAAACAAATGAACACAAATGAAGGAAATAATGAACAAAATGCACAAAAATGATGAAAATGTAAAAATGAAATGAACACAAATGAAGGAAATAATGAACAAAATGCACAAAAATGCTGAAAATCCAAACATAAAATGAACACAAATAAAGAAAATGATTAATAAAATGCACAAAAAATGAAGAAAATATTAAAATTAAATGAACACAAATGAAGAAAATAATGAATAAAATGCACACAAATAAAGAAAATATAAAAACAGATGAACACAAATGAAGGAAATATTAAACAAAATGCACAAAAATGACAAAAATATAAAATTAAAATAAACAAATGACGGAAATAATTAACAAAATGCACAAAAATGACGAAAATATAAAAAATGAAATGAACACAAATGAAGGAAATAATGGACAAAATGCACAAAAATGAAGAAAATATAAAAACAAATGAACACAAATGAAGGAAATAATGGACAAAATGCACAAAAATGAAGAAAATATAAAAACAAATGAACACAAATGAAGGAAATAATGAACAAAATGCACAAAAATGAAGAAAATACAAAATAAAATGAGCACAAATGAAGAAAATAATGAATAAAATGCACAAAAGTGAAGAAAATATAAAAAAATAAATGAACACAAATGAAAGAAATAATGGACAAAATGCACAAAAATGAAAACATAAAAATTAAATGAACACAAATGAAGAAAATAATGAACAAAATTTACAAAAATGAAGAAAATATGAAAACAAATGAATACAAATGAAGGACATAATGAACAAAATGCACAAAAATGAAGAAAATACAAAAATAAAATGAACACAAATGAAGAAAATAATGAACAAAATGCACAAAAATGAAGATAATATAAAAAAATAAATGAACACAAATAAAGAAAATAATGAATAAAATGCAAGAAAATGAAGAAAATATAAAAAGTAAATGAACACAAATGAAGGAAATAATGAACAAAATGCACAAAAATGAAGAAAATATAAAAACAAATGAACACAAATGAAGAAAATAATGAACAAAATGCACAAAAATGATGAAAATGTAAAAATTAAATGAACACAAATGAAGGAAATAATGAACAAAATGCACAAAAATGATGAAAATCCAAACATAAAATGAACACAAATAAAGAAAATGTGAATAAAATGCACACAAATAAAGAAAATATAAAATTAAAATAAACAAATGATGGAAATAATTAACAAAATGCACAAAAATGAAGAAAATATAAAAAATGAAATGAACACAAATGAAGGAAATAATGAACAAAATGCACAAAAATGACGAAAATATAAAATTAAAATAAACAAATGACGGAAATAATTAACAAAATGCACAAAAATGACGAAAATATAAAATTAAAATAAACAAATGACGGAAATAATTAACAAAATGCACAAAAATGAAGAAAATATAAAAAATGAAATGAACACAAATGAAGGAAATAATGAACAAAATGCACAAAAATGATGAAAATGTAAAAATTAAATGAACACAAATGAAGGAAATAATGAACAAAATGCACAAAAATGATGAAAATCCAAACATAAAATGAACACAAATAAAGAAAATGATGAATAAAATGCACAAAAAATGAAGAAAATATTAAAATTAAATGAACACAAATGAAGAAAATAATGAATAAAATGCACACAAATAAAGAAAATATAAAAACAGATGAACACAAATGAAGGAAATATTAAACAAAATGCACAAAAATGACGAAAATATAAAATTAAAATAAACAAATGACGGAAATAATTAACAAAATGCACAAAAATGACGAAAATATAAAAAATGAAATGAACACAAATGAAGGAAATAATGGACAAAATGCACAAAAATGAAGAAAATATAAAAACAAATGAACACAAATGAAGGAAATAATGAACAAAATGCACAAAAATGAAGAAAATATAAAAACAAATGAACACAAATGAAGGAAATAATAAACAAAATGCACAAAAATGAAGAAAATACAAAATAAAATGAGCACAAATGAAGAAAATAATGAATAAAATGCACAAAAGTGAAGAAAATATAAAAAAATTAAATGAACACAAATGAAGGAAATAATGAACAAAATGCACAAAAATGAAGAAAATACAAAAATAAAATGAATACAAATGAAGAAAATAATGAACAAAATGCACAAAAATGAAGAAAATATAAAAATGAAATGAACATTACAACAACAGTATCATTGTACTGTTTCATTTACTGTTTTTATAGAGATATATATTGAGCAGAGCTGCCAGTGAATTGATCCGGCCCTTAATAACTGTCAAAGTTTCTCATGTGGCCCCATAGGAAAATTAACTGCCCATCCCTGGTCTAAGTGCTGAGAAACATCACTCTGAGGAGCCAACAGATACCAATAAGCATATGCAGAGTTTTTTTTATTAGTTTCTCAGCTTCTTCAAAAAGTGTTCTGGTTTTGGGGGATGAAGTTCTGAGAGAACCTGCAGCTCTGTCTGAAAGGGAACAGACTCTTTGAAGACGTTTCCCAGCATCTGGAGCTGGAGATCAAACTCAAAAAGAGAGAGAGAGAGAGAGAGAGAGAGAGAGAGGAGAGAGAGAGAGAGAGAGAGAGAGAGAGAGAGAGAGAGAGAGAGAGAGAGAGAGAGAGCGAGAGAGAGCGAGAGAGAGAGAGAGAGAGAGAGAGAGAGAGAGAGAGCGACTGGGCGTCCAGAACCGCAGGTTACTTTTTGTTTGCAGTGTTGATGATAGTCATCTTCCTCAATGCAGGGTCATTCCATGGCAATTCAACCAAATTCTGAAAAAAATCACACTTGTTCACCTAACAGATAAACGAACACATCCAAAAATTTAACCCTTTCATGCATAGCGGTCACTACGGTGGACAGCTATTCTACAGCTGTTCTCTTGTATGTTCATGAATTTTGTTGTTCATTTTGTTTTGTTGTTGTTGTTGTTTTTTACGCATATCTTTATTAAAGTTTTAAGACACTGCATATCTTTTCTGACATGAATTGGTAACATTATGTAGATCTCTCCTGAGGATAAACCCCCAGAATCACAAGCCCTCTCCATAGTTTTCACACAATTTATCGGTAAATACATGTTTCTGTGCGTCAAAAATTAAACACATGGTGTCCAGTTGAATGGACATTTTTGCAACTTCATGAAAAATAGGTTAATAAGATTTTTTTTTTTTTCATTGTTTTTAATGTTTTTGTTTGTTTGTTTGTTTGTTTTGATTAGTTTTATTTACTTACTTTATTTTTATTTGTTTTCAGTAAGAAATGTTCAAATCAATGGTCACTACGGTGGACAGCTATTCTACAGCTGTTCTCTTGTATTTTCATGAAATTTTGTTGTTCATTTTGTTTTTGTTGTTGTTGTTTTTTACGCATATCTTTGATTAAAGTTTGAAGACACTAGCTATCTTTTCTGACATAAATTGGTAACATTATGTCGATCTCTCCTGAGGATAAAACCCCCAGAATCACAAGCCCTCTCCATAGGTTTCACACAATTTATCGGTAAATACATGTTTCTGTGCGTCAAAAATTAAACACATGGTGTCCAGTTGAATGGACATTTTTGCAACTTCATGAAAAATAGGTTAATAAGATTTTTTTTTTTTCATTGTTTTTAATGTTTTTGTTTGTTTGTTTGTTTGTTTTTGATTATTTTTATTTTACTTATTTATTTTTTAGTTGTTTTCAGAAGAAAATGTTTCAATCAATTGTCACTACGGTGGACAGCTATTCTACAGCTGTTCTCTTGTATGTTCATAAATTTTGTTGTTCATTTTGTTTTTTTGTTGTTGTTTTTTACACATATCTTTATTAAAGTTTGAAGACACTACATATCTTTTCTGATATGAATTGGTAACATTATGTCGATCTCTCCTGAGGATAAACCCCCAGAATCACAAGCCCTCTCCATAGTTTTCACACAATTTATCGGTAAATACATGTTTCTGTGCGTCAAAAATTAAACACATGGTGTCCAGTTGAATGGACATTTTTGCAACTTCATGAAAAATAGGTTAATAAGATTTTTTTTTTTTCATTGTTTTTAATGTTTTTGTTTGTTTGTTTGTTTGTTTTTGATTATTTTTATTTTACTTATTTATTTTTATTTGTTTTTCAGAAGAAAATGTTCAATCAAATGGTCACTACGGTGGACAGCTATTCTACAGCTGTTCTCTTGTATGTTCATAAATTTTGTTGTTCATTTTGTTTTTTTGTTGTTGTTTTTTACACATATCTTTATTAAAGTTTGAAGACACTACATATCTTTTCTGATATGAATTGGTAACATTATGTCGATCTCTCCTGAGGATAAACCCCCAGAATCACAAGCCCTCTCCATAGTTTTCACACAATTTATCGGTAAATACATGTTTCTGTGCGTCAAAAATTAAACACATGGTGTCCAGTTGAATGGACATTTTTGCAACTTCATGAAAAATAGGTTAATAAGATTTTTTTTTTTTTTTTTTGATTATTTTTATTTTATTTATTTATTTTTATTTATTTTTCAGAAAAACATTTTCAATCGCATTATTTTTTTCATGCCTAAAGAGGAATAAAAACACTCAGGAAAAAAAATTTGATTCAGGTTCTCATAATTCGTGCATGAAAGGGTTAATGTCATATCTGTAATAGTTTAGTAGGAGATACAGCCCTTTGAAAATTAACCCTTTCATGCATAGCGGTCACTACGGTGGACAGCTATTCTACAGCTGTTCTCTTGTATGTTCATAAATTTTGTTGTTCATTTTGTTTTTTTTTTGTTGTTGTTTTTTACACATATCTTTATTAAAGTTTGAAGACGCTACATATCTTTTCTGATATGAATTGGTAACATTATGTCGATCTCTCCTGAGGATAAACCCCCAGAATCACAAGCCCTCTCCATAGTTTTCACACAATTTATCGGTAAATACATGTTTCTGTGCGTCAAAAATTAAACACATGGTGTCCAGTTGAATGGAAATTTTTGCAACTTCATGAAAAAAAGGTTAAGATTTTTTTTTTTTTCTTTTGTTTTTTGTTTGTTTGTTTGTTTTTTTGGATTATTTTTTATTTTTTTTAATTTTTATTTATTTTTCAGAAGAACATTTTCAATCGAATTGTTTTTTTTCATCCCTAAAGAGGAATAAAAATACTCAGGAAAAAACATTTGATTCAGGTTCTCATAATTCGTGCATGAAAGGGTTAATGTCATATCTGTAATAGTTTAGTAGGAGATACAGCCCTCTGAAAATTAACCCTTTCATGCATAGTGGTCACTCCAGTGGACAGTTCTTCTCCAGCTGTTCTCTTGTATATTTAAAGGTTTTGTTGTTTTAGTTCCATATGGGCCAACACAGTGGACACTTATGCAACATCCCATAATACACTGCAATTCATACCATTACTATAACTTTGCTGTTCTTGATAAACCTGATCTGCAGTAACATTTTTATGTGTAAATCAGTTGTTATTTGTTAGACAAAAATAGTTGTTTTTTTGCATATTATATGAGGTAACAACTAGCATTAGAGTATGTTAAAATATGAGAAAACATCAAATTAGCAGCCTTAAAAATGTTTTTATTTCATTGTTTTCATTTTACTTTCTGATATTGGGTTTTAAATACATATTTCTTCTTTTTTTTTTTTTTTTTTTTTTTTTTTAATGGGCTCAGCTGGCTGACAGGCAGCTGTCTGTACTGATAATACATATTTGTTTACTTAAAAAATTAAATGCGTGGATATTTTTGTAACACCATGAAAAAAAAAAAAAAACTTTTTTTATGCCTAAGGAGGTATAAAAACACTGCAGGAACAAAAAAAAAAAAAAAAATCTTGACTAAGGTCCTCATAATTCATGCGTGAAAGGGTTATTTTTTATTTATTTATTTTTTTAATTTTGCAAATTTTCATTTTGGCCAACTTTGAGGAGCTATATCTCCTTGGGTATTCCAGCCACACTGCTGAAACTTACTGTCTGGGGTGAAATCCCCCTGAAAAGACCATATTTTGCATTAAAACAATTGTAGGTGCCTTCATGTTTGGTCAAGCCTTTTGGCCTTGAAATCAGGCCAAAAGGCTAATTCTTCCAAATGTCCTCTCTCTTCAGGTTTGCACTGTGCCATAATGGATAAATGTAGAGACCAAATTTTTTTTGCATGGATTCTTATGGTCAAGATGCAACAATAAACTGCAAAAAGATGACATTTCAATGAAAAGTGTTGCTGTGTGGCAATGAATAAAAAGGGTCGATTTCAATTTTTCACAAAAATACTCTTTATTTGAGCACCCAAATTAGCATGTGGCCAGTTAATGAAAATTTAGAAATTTTTATCATGTCTTCATAAATGTTTCAAGATGTTGTGCACAAAACTTTAGCTTTGGGATGGAACTGGTTCTATTTTAAATATTTTTTTTTTACTGCATGACTACAAACGTAGGTGTAAATGGCATTTTTAACAGTACAACGGCATTGATTATTGCACAAGTTATGATAATACTTGAGATATTTGAACTAGGGTGTGGAACTGCATGAGGGTTCAGATAGAATAATTCTAGATTTCCCAGAACTGGCTCAGGTTGATGCCTGTAGTAGAGACTTCTCAGAAATTGGATGGAGCTGGTCAGCTGACCCAATTTCACCAGGGTCAATTACATAAATGTAGCAAAGATTTCCCAGAATTTTTATGATGCTGGCCAGCCTAATTTTGGGAATTCTATTCATAATCCTGAACAAACTTATTCATCATGGAGGAAAATTGTATACAAACGTAGGTGTAAATGTTATTTTTAACAGTATAATAGCATTGATAATTGCACAAGTTATGATAATACTGGAGATATTTGAACTAGGGTGTGGAACTGCATGAGGGTTCAGATTGAATAATTCTAGATTTCCCAGAACTGGCTCAGGTTGATGCCTGTAGTAGAGACTTCTGGGAAATTGGATGGAGCTGGTCAGTTGACCCAATTTCACTTGTTTTAGGTGAACAAGTGTGAATTTTTCAGAACTTTCTGACGGGGTCATGTGGGGCATTTTATGAAATCTGGTTGATTTGGGATGGAAACACCCTGCAGATACTCTCATTCCATGCTGGTTGAATTTCCTTCTGAGTTCAGTTTAAATCAGATTCAGATTCTCACTTTCTGATGGTGTGGCATGTTTTAATTTTTTTGATGTTTTCTTGAAGAAGTTTGAAATTCATTTTTTGCCCAGATATTTTCTGTCCTGTTCTTTCTGATCGCCCTTTTTCTACGTGTAACGCTGTCATGCATACCCTGTAAAAAAAACAACAACAACAACAAAAAAAACAACATAAAAAAACAGTAATAGTTTGGCAGCTGGGGTGCCAAAAAAATACTGTAAACTAACAGAAAATCACCAACTCATAAAAATATGGTAATTTTCCTTAACTAAAATACGGTTTTTTGCCCTAACTTTACATGAGATTTTGCTTTTTTTTTTTTTTTTTTTTTTTTTTTACTTTTTAATGTTTAATAAAGAATATTTACATGTATTAAAACAATCAATTTACCTATGAATATATATACAAATAATTTTCAATGAGACTCAGTTGTACAATCCACTGATAAAAACTATATTTGGACAGTTGATCAGTGTTTATACATGTTATACATTCACAAAAACAAATTTATTCAACATTTTTGTTGTGAAACCTCCTGTAATTACACAAGATAATTGTCAATTAACAAACAAGTCTTGTTAAACTTACAGAACAAACACTACTTTTATGTTGTTTTTTTTTTTTTTTTTTACAGTATTAAACTTTAAATTAACAGTTTAATCTCATAAATAGAAAATACATATTTGTGGAATTACGATACATTTGCAAATGTATTTTAACTGTATTTTTCTGTGAAAAAGGAAAAAAAATATTCAAAAAAAAAATGGAAATTTTATGGTTATTCACAGTTACAGTTTTTTCATGTTATTTTACATTTGACATATAAAATCACAGTCTATTTTTGTCATTTCATTGATATTTTACTGTATCTTAAAAATACAGGAAAAATCTGTAAAATAAACAGTAAAAATTCTGTTAAATTACGGATGTAATGTCATGTAAAGTTAGGGCAAAAAACTGTATTTTAATTATGAAAAATTACCATATTTTTATGAGATGGTTATTTTCTGTTATTTAACAGTATTTTTTTGGCACTCCTGCTGCTGGAATAATACTGTTTTTTTTTGTTTTTTTTACAGTATTAAACTTTAAATTAACAGTTTAATCTCATAAATAGAAAAGAAATATTTGTGAAATTACAATACATTTGTAAATGTATTTGAACTGTATTTTTCTGTGAAAAAAGAACAAATTCTATTGAAAAATGGAAATTTTATGGTTATTCACAGTTACAGTTTTTCATGTTATTTTACATTTGACATATAAAATCACAGTCTATTTTTGTCATTTCATTGATATTTTCCTGTATCTTAAAAATACAGGAACAATCTGTAAAATAAACAGTAAAAAATTTGTTAAATTATGGATGTAATGTAATGTAATCTCATGTAAAGTTAGGGCAAAAAACTGTATTTTAATTATGAAAAATTACCGTATTTTTATGAGATGGTTATTTTCTGTTTTTTATCAGTATTTTTTAAGCACCCCTGCTGCTGGAATAATACTGTTTTTTGTTTTTTTTTTTGTTTTTTACAGTATTAAACTTTAAATTAACAGTTTAATCTCATAAATAGAAAAGAAATATTTGTGAAATTACGATACATTTGCAAATGTATTTTAACTGTATTTTTCTGTGAAAAAGGAAAAAAATTCTTTTAAAAAATGGAAATTTTATGGTTATTCACAGTTACAGTTTTTTGTGTTATTTTACATTTGACATATAAAATCACAGTCTATTTTTGTCATTTCATTGATATTTTACTGTATCTTAAAAATACAGGAAAAATCTGTAAAATAAACAGTAAAAATTCTGTTAAATTACGGATGTAATGTAATGTAATGTAATGTCATGTAAAGTTAGGGCAAAAAACTGTATTTTAATTATGGAAAATTACCGTATTTTTATTAGATGGTCATTTTCTGTTATTTAACAGTATTTTTTTGGCACTCCTGCTGCTGGAATAATACTGTTTTTTTTTGTTTTTTTTTTTGTTTTTTTTACAGTATTAAACATTAAATTAACAGTTTAATCTCATAAATAGAAAAGAAATATTTGTGAAATTACAATACATTTGTAAATGTATTTGAACTGTATTTTTCTGTGAAAAAAAGAACAAATTCTATTGAAAAATGGAAATTTTATGGTTATTCACAGTTACAGTTTTTCATGTTATTTTACATTTGACATATAAAATCACAGTCTATTTTTGTCATTTCATTGATATTTTCCTGTATCTTAAAAATACAGGAAAAATCTGTAAAATAAACAGTAAAAATTTTGTTAAATTATGGATGTAATGTAATGTAATCTCATGTAAAGTTAGGGCAAAAAACTGTATTTTAATTATGGAAAATTACCGTATTTTTATGAGATGGTTATTTTCTGTTTTTTAACAGTATTTTTTAAGCACCCCTGCTGCTGGAATAATACTGTTTTTTTTTTTTTTTTTTTTTTTTTTTTACAGTATTAAACTTTAAATTAACAGTTTAATCTCATAAATAGAAAATAAATATTTGTGAAATTACAATACATTTGCAAATGTATTTTAACTGTATTTTTCTGTGAAAAAGGAAAAAAAATTCTTTTAAAAAATAGAAATTTTATGGTTATTCACAGTTACAGTTTTTCGTGTTATTTTACATTTGACATATAAAATCACAGTCTATTTTTGTCATTTCATTGATATTTTACTGTATCTTAAAAATACAGGAAAAATCTGTAAAATAAACAGTAAAAATTTTGTTAAATTACGGATGTAATGTAACGTAATCTCATGTAAAGTTAGGGCAAAAAACTGTATTTTAATTATGGAAAATTACCGTATTTTTATTAGATGGTTATTTTCTGTTATTTAACAGTATTTTTTTGGCACCCCTGCTGCTGGAATAATACTGTTTTTTTTGTTTGTTTGTTTGTTTGTTTTTTTTACAGTATTAAACTTTAAATTAACAGTTTAATCTCATAAATAGAAAAGAAATATTTGTGAAATTACGATACATTTGCAAATGTATTTTAACTGTATTTTTCTGTAAAAAAGGAAAAAAAATTCTTTTAAAAAATGGAAATTTTATGGTTATTCACAGTTACAGTTTTTCATGTTATTTTACATTTGACATATAAAATCACAGTCTATTTTTGTCATTTCATTGATATTTTCCTGTATCTTAAAAATACAGGAAAAATCTGTAAAATAAACAGTAAAAATTTTGTTAAATTACGGATGTAATGTAATGTAATGTCATGTAAAGTTAGGGCAAAAAACTGTATTTTAATTATGGAAAATTACCGTATTTTTATGAGATGGTTATTTTCTGTTTTTTAACAGTATCTTTTAAGCACCCCTGCTGCTGGAATAATACTGTTTTTTTTTTTTTTTTTTTTTTTTTACAGTATTAAACTTTAAATTAACAGTTTAATCTCATAAATAGAAAAGAAATATTTGTGAAATTACAATACATTTGCAAATGTATTTTAACTGTATTTTTCTGTGAAAAAGGAAAAAAATTCTTTTAAAAAATAGAAATTTTATGGTTATTCACAGTTACAGTTTTTCGTGTTATTTTACATTTGACATATAAAATCACAGTCTATTTTTGTCATTTCATTGATATTTTCCTGTATCTTAAAAATACAGGAAAAATCTGTAAAATAAACAGTAAAAATTTTGTTAAATTACGGATGTAATGTAACGTAATCTCATGTAAAGTTAGGGCAAAAAACTGTATTTTAATTATGGAAAATTACCGTATTTTTATTAGATGGTTATTTTCTGTTATTTAACAGTATTTTTTTGGCACCCCTGCTGCTGGAATAATACTGTTTTTTTTGTTTGTTTGTTTGTTTGTTTTTTTTACAGTATTAAACTTTAAATTAACAGTTTAATCTCATAAATAGAAAAGAAATATTTGTGAAATTACGATACATTTGCAAATGTATTTTAACTGTATTTTTCTGTAAAAAAGGAAAAAAATTCTTTTAAAAAATGGAAATTTTATGGTTATTCACAGTTACAGTTTTTCGTGTTATTTTACATTTGACATATAAAATCACAGTCTATTTTTGTCATTTCATTGATATTTTCCTGTATCTTAAAAATACAGGAAAAATCTGTAAAATAAACAGTAAAAATTTTGTTAAATTACAGATGTAATGTAATGTAATGTCATGTAAAGTTAGGGAAAAAAACTGTATTTTAATTATGAAAAATTACCATATTTTTATGAGATGGTTATTTTCTGTTATTTAACAGTATTTTTTTGGCACTCCTGCTGCTGGAATTATACTGTTTTGTTTTTTTTTTTTTGTTTTTTTTTTTACAGTATTAAACTTTAAATTAACAATTTAATCTCATAAATAGAAAAGAAATATTTGTGAAATTACAATACATTTGTAAATGTATTTGAACTGTATTTTTCTGTGAAAAAAGAACAAATTCTATTGAAAAATGGAAATTTTATGGTTATTCACAGTTACAGTTTTTTCATGTTATTTTACATTTGACGTGTAAAATCACAGTCTATTTTTGTCATTTCATTGATATTTTCCTGTATCTTAAAAATACAGGAAAGATCTCTAAAATAAACAGGAAAAATTCTGTTAAATTACGGATGTAATGTAATATAATGTCATGTAAAGTTAAGGCAAAAAACTGTATTTTAATTATGGAAAATTAACGTATTTTTATGAGATGGTTATTTTCCGTTATTTAACAGTATTTTTTCAGCACCCCTGCTGCTGGAATAATACTGTTTTTTTTGTTTACAGTGTAGTTCAATGTAATACTCTATGTCCCTTGTTGTAAAAAAAAAAAAAAAAAAAAAAAAAAAAAAAAAAAAAAAATGAAAATCAGTTTGGAGACATGACAGAGACATGTTGAAGATCCTCTTTTTTCCATCAGCCTTTTCTAGCTGAGGATTAGAGATAGAAGACTAGTGCATTTCCACAGATAAAGTGGATTGTCGTAGGTGTGTTTAACAGAGCAGCAGTGAGTGAGTACAGGACGCAGACTGAGATGGAGGACATATCACACACTGAAGACCTAATGCTTCTGTGACCAAGCATGTGGGATCGTATTGTGTGCGTTTGTGTATATTTCACTTCCTCCACAGGGTCGAGCAGAGCAAACACATTCCTAAATCTCACAGATTATAGTGACGGAGTGGATTTGACTGTGCTTATCAACGACACAGCAGAGCAAATGTGAGGAGTTTCTCACCTGGGCAGATGGATGAACAAATCTCATGGAAGTATACGCGGGTGATGTTTTGGACACTATCTTCACTGACATGTGCTTTACAAACAGTACGAGTTACTTTATCACTTATATCTCAGTGGGCTTGATTCTTAACCCTTAGAGGTCTGAGTCTATTTTGACCGTTTTTGAGCACTTCAGATTTTGCCTTTATTTACTATATATAGAAATGTTTACTATACCCATGTTTGGTGTCTTTTTTTTCAGCACACCTTCATCTATATCAGGGGTGTCAAACTCATTTCAGTTCAGGGGCCAAATTCAGCTAAATTTGATCTGAAGTGGACGGAACCAGTGAAATAATAACATAACAATATATAAATAATGTCAACTCTAAACTTTTCTGTATGTTTCAGAGTAAATTTACAGTATGAAAAGGTTTACATCTACAAACTATCCCTTCAAAAGATGTGAATAACATGAACAAACTGAATAAAATAAGTGTAATTTTAACAATATTCTGCTTCAGTTGATGATTTTCACATGGACATTAGAACGTACAGATCACAGGGGATCTGCAAATACACAAAACATTTAGTAACAGACAGAATATTGTTGAAATTGTACTTACTTCTCTTAATACACTTCAGGTTATTCACATTTTTTACAAAATTATTTATTTAATTATTTGTGTTTTGTGTCGCCCTGTAATTGTAAAAAATACAGCTGACAACTTCACGGATTTCACCTCTTGCGGGTTATTTTTAGAACGTAACCCCCACGATAAACGAGGGACCACTGTAGTCTTTTTTTGGACTTCTCTGGACTACTTTAAAAAAAAAACTAGAAAAGCACTTGGAGAGCACAGACCCCACCCCCACCCCCAAAATTGTATCATTTGTTCCTTGTGCCAGTATCAACATTTCCTAAAATTTTCATCCAAATCCGTCCATAACTTTTTGAGTTATCTTGCAAACAGACAGATAGACAAACGCCGGCAAAAACATTACCTTCTTGGCGGAGGTCAAAAGGGCAAAAATTGAAAGTATACCCACTTCTCCAGGGCCCACTCCACCGCTGGCCGTTCCATAGTTTGCTTGGCTTGTCAGTGACATGGAAATACCACCTTTCCCTCCATTCCTTTCCTTTTTCTTTCTCCCGGACTAGTGTAGCATATTCACGTTCTCTCCACTCTCCATCTGTTTTCCTCTCCTTCATCACCTGTCCCGCTTTGATCTCCTGTATGTCCAAAATATTTGCCACAGCGAGGGGTTTGCTTTGATACTGTCAGAAAGTGTAACGTGGAAATGATGATAAAAGTGAACGCGGTGATAATAAATGATCTTACATTAATGCCTCCGACAGGTCAGCTTCACTTCAAAGTCACCCCTTTGGATTTAGATTTTTTATTGATTTATTTTTTCATCCAAGAGCCGTATTGGATGTCCTCAGTTTGCGCCCGAAACCAAAGTCTTCAACATTTAAACCTTAACTTGGATTTTTGACAGTTTCTCCACGGCACAGGTGTCAAACATGCGGCCCGGGGGCCAAATCTGGCCCGCCAAAGGGTCCAATCTGGCCCGCGGGATGAATTTGTGAAATGCAAAAATTACACTGTAGATATTAACAATCAGTGATGTCAAAATCCTTTTAATTCAGGTTCCTCATACAGACACGTACAGTCCAATATTGATTTCAAGTGGGTCAGAACCAGTAAAATATTATCATAATAACCTATAAATAATGACAACCCCAATTTTTTTCTTTTTTTTTTGGTGTAAAAAAGTAAAATTACATGAAAATGTTCACATTACCAAACTATACTTTTACAAAAAATGTGAATAACCTCAACAAATATGAACAAACGAAAATGTTTTTAAAAAAGTAAATGCAATTTGACCAATATTCTGCCTGTTACTAAATGTTTTGTGCGATTGTAACACACATGTGTAAATGATAAACTGATAAACTGAGGCAGAACCAGTAAAATATTATCATAATAACCTATAAATAAAGACAACCCCAAATTTTTTCTTTGTTTTCGGTGTAAAAAAAGTAAAATTACATCAAAAATGTTTGCATTAACAAACTATACTTTTACAAAAAAATGTGAATAACCTGAATAAATATGAACAAACGGAAATGTTTTTAAAAAAGTAAATGCAATTTGACCAATATTCTGCCTGTTACTAAATGTTTTGTGTGATTGTAACACACATGTGTAAATGATAAACTGATAAACTGAGGCAGAACCAGTAAAATATTATCATAATAACCTATAAATAATGACAACCCCAAATTTTTTCTTTGTTTTTTTGGTGTAAAAAAGTAAAATTACATGAAAATGTTTGCATTAACAAACTATACTTTTACAAAAAAAAATGTGAATAACCTGAAAAAATATGAACAAACGGAAATGTTTTAAGAAAAGTAAATGCAATTTGACCAATATTCTGCCTGTTACTAAATGTTTTGTGCGATTGTAACACACATGTGTAAATGATAAACTGATAAACTGAGGCAGAACCAGTAAAATATTATCATAATAACCTATAAATAAAGACAACCCCAAATTTTTTCTTTGTTTTCGGTGTAAAAAAAGTAAAATTACATGAAAATGTTTGCATTAACAAACTATACTTTTACAAAAAAATGTGAATAACCTGAATAAATATGAACAAACGGAAATGTTTTTAAAAAAGTAAATGCAATTTGACCAATATTCTGCCTGTTACTAAATGTTTTGTGCGATTGTAACACACATGTGTAAATGATAAACTGATAAACTGAGGCAGAACCAGTAAAATATTATCATAATAACCTATAAATAATGACAACCCCAAATTTTTTCTTTGTTTTTTTGGTGTAAAAAAGTAAAATTACATGAAAATGTTTGCATTAACAAACTATACTTTTACAAAAAAAAATGTGAATAACCTGAAAAAATATGAACAAACGGAAATGTTTTAAGAAAAGTAAATGCAATTTGACCAATATTCTGTCTGTTACTAAATGTTTTGTGTGATTGTAACACACATGTGTAAATGATAAACTGATAAACTGAGGCAGAACCAGTAAAATATTATCATAATAATCTATAAATAATGACAACCCCAAATTTTTTCTTTGTTTTTCGGTGTAAAAAAAGTAAAATTACATGAAAATGTTTGCATTAACAAACTATACTTTTACAAAAAATGTGAATAACCTGAATAAATATGAACAAAAGGAAATGTTTTAAGAAAAGTAAATGCAATTTGACCAATATTCTGTCTGTTACTAAATGTTTTGTGCGATTGTAACACACATGTGTAAATGATAAACTGATAAACTGAGGCAGAACCAGTAAAATATTATCATAATAACCTATAAATAATGACAACCCCAATTTTTTCTTTGTTTTCGGTGTAAAAAAAGTAAAATTACATCAAAAATGTTTGCATTAACAAATTATACTTTTACAAAAAAATGTGAATAACCTGAATAAATATGAACAAACGGAAATGTTTTAAGAAAAGTAAATGCAATTTGACCAATATTCTGCCTGTTACTAAATGTTTTGTGCGATTGTAACACACATGTGTAAATGATAAACTGATAAACTGAGGCAGAACCAGTAAAATATTATCATAATAACCTATAAATAATGACAACACCAAATTTTTTCTTTGTTTTTTTGGTGTAAAAAAGTAAAATTACATGAAAATGTTTGCATTAACAAACTATACTTTTACAAAAAAAAATGTGAATAACCTGAATAAATATGAACGAACAGAAATGTTTTTAAAAAAGTAAATGCAATTTGACCAATATTCTGCCTGTTACTAAATGTTTTGTGTGATTGTAACACACATGTGTAAATGATAAACTGATAAACTGAGGCAGAACCAGTAAAATATTATCATAATAACCTATAAATAATGACAACCCCAAATTTTTTCTTAGTTTTTTTGGTGTAAAAAAGTAAAATTACATGAAAATGTTTGCATTAACAAACTATACTTTTACAAAAAAAATGTGAATAACCTGAAAAAATATGAACAAACGGAAATGTTTTAAGAAAAGTAAATGCAATTTGACCAATATTCTGTCTGTTACTAAATGTTTTGTGTGATTGTAACACACATGTGTAAATGATAAACTGATAAACTGAGGCAGAACCAGTAAAATATTATCATAATAACCTATAAATAATGACAACACCAAATTTTTTCTTTGTTTTTGTGGTGTAAAAAAGTAAAATTACATGAAAATGTTTGCATTAACAAACTATACTTTTACAAAAAAAAATGTGAATAACCTGAATAAATATGAACGAACAGAAATGTTTTTAAAAAAGTAAATGCAATTTGACCAATATTCTGCCTGTTACTAAATGTTTTGTGTGATTGTAACACACATGTGTAAATGATAAACTGATAAACTGAGGCAGAACCAGTAAAATATTATCATAATAACCTATAAATAATGACAACCCCAAATTTTTTCTTTGTTTTTTGGTGTAAAAAAGTAAAATTACATGAAAATGTTTGCATTAACAAATTACACTTTTACAAAAAAAATGTGAATAACCTGAAAAAATATGAACAAACGGAAATGTTTTAAGAAAAGTAAATGCAATTTGACCAATATTCTGTCTGTTACTAAATGTTTTGTGTGATTGTAACACACACGTATAAATGATAAACTGATAAACTGAGGTAGAACCAGTAAAATATTATCATAATAATCTATAAATAATGACAACCCCAAATTTTTTCTTTGTTTTTCGATGTAAAAAAAGTAAAATTACATGAAAATGTTTGCATTAACAAACTATACTTTTACAAAAAAATGTGAATAACCTGAATAAATATGAACAAAAGGAAATGTTTTAAGAAAAGTAAATGCAATTTGACCAATATTCTGCCTGTTACTAAATGTTTTGTGTGATTGTAACACACATGTGTAAATGATAAACTGATTAAACTGAGGCAGAACCATTAAAATATTATCATAATAACCTATAATAATGACAACCCCAAATTTTTCTTTGTTTTCCGTGGTAAAAAAAGTAAATTACATGAAAAATTGTTTGCATTATAACAACTATAACAAAAAAATGTAATAACCTGAATAAATATGAACAACGGAAATTGTTTAAGAAAGTAATGCATTTGACCAATATTCTGCCTGTTACTAAATGTTTGTGTGATTGTAACACACATGTTTAAAATGATAAACTGAATTAAACTGAGGCAGAACCAGTAAAAATATTAATCATAATAACCTATAAATAAGTGACAACCCCAAATTTTTTCCTTTGTTTTTGGGGGGGGGGGGAAAAAGGTAGTTTTAAGAAAAGTAATGCAATTTGACCAATATTCTGCCTGTTACTAAATGTTTTGTGTGATTGTAACACACATGTGTAAATGATAAACTGATAAACTGAGGCAGAACCAGTAAAATATTATCATAATAACCTATAAATAATGACAACCCCAAATTTTTTCTTTGTTTTTTTGGTGTAAAAAAGTAAAATTACATGAAAATGTTTGCATTAACAAATTATACTTTTACAAAAAAAATGTGAATAACCTGAAAAAATATGAACAAACGGAAATGTTTTAAGAAAAGTAAATGCAATTTGACCAATATTCTGTCTGTTACTAAATGTTTTGTGTGATTGTAACACACACGTGTAAATGATAAACTGATAAACTGAGGCAGAACCAGTAAAATATTATCATAATAACCTATAAATAATGACAACACCAAATTTTTTCTTTGTTTTTCGGTGTAAAAAAAGTAAAATTACATGAAAATGTTTGCATTAACAAACTATACTTTTACAAAAAAAAATGTGAATAACCTGAATAAATATGAACGAACAGAAATGTTTTTAAAAAAGTAAATGCAATTTGACCAATATTCTGCCTGTTACTAAATGTTTTGTGTGATTGTAACACACATGTGTAAATGATAAACTGATAAACTGAGGCAGAACCAGTAAAATATTATCATAATAACCTATAAATAATGACAACCCCAAATTTTTTCTTTGTTTTTTTGGTGTAAAAAAGTAAAATTACATGAAAATGTTTGCATTAACAAATTACACTTTTACAAAAAAAATGTGAATAACCTGAAAAAATATGAACAAACGGAAATGTTTTAAGAAAAGTAAATGCAATTTGACCAATATTCTGTCTGTTACTAAATGTTTTGTGTGATTGTAACACACACGTATAAATGATAAACTGATAAACTGAGGTAGAACCAGTAAAATATTATCATAATAATCTATAAATAATGACAACCCCAAATTTTTTCTTTGTTTTTCGATGTAAAAAAAGTAAAATTACATGAAAATGTTTGCATTAACAAACTATACTTTTACAAAAAATGTGAATAACCTGAATAAATATGAACAAAAGGAAATGTTTTAAGAAAAGTAAATGCAATTTGACCAATATTCTGCCTGTTACTAAATGTTTTGTGTGATTGTAACACACATGTGTAAATGATAAACTGATAAACTGAGGCAGAACCAGTAAAATATTATCATAATAACCTATAAATAATGACAACCCCAAATTTTTTCTTTGTTTTTTTGGTGTAAAAAAGTAAATTTACATGAAAATGTTTGCATTAACAAACTATAACAAAAAATGTGAATAACCTGAATAAATATGAACAAAAGGAAATGTTTTTAAAAAAGTAAATGCAATTTGACCAATATTCTGCCTGTTACTAAATGTTTTGTGTGATTGTAACACACATGTGTAAATGATAAACTGATAAACTGAGGCAGAACCAGTAAAATATTATCATAATAATCTATAAATAATGACAACCCCAAATTTTTTCTTTGTTTTTTTGGTGTAAAAAAGTAAAATTACATGAAAATGTTTGCATTAACAAACTATACTTTTACAAAAAAAATGTGAATAACCTGAAAAAATATGAACAAACGGAAATGTTTTAAGAAAAGTAAATGCAATTTGACCAATATTCTGCCTGTTACTAAATGTTTTGTGTGATTGTAACACACACGTGTAAATGATAAACTGATAAACCGAGGCCGAACATTGTTAAAATTGCGCTTTTTTAACTTAAGACAATTCAAGATGTTTATGTTATTCAGATTTTTAGGGAAACTTAGTAGATGTAAACCTGATCAGAACATAATTTTACTTTTTTCATTCACTTTTATTATTTTACTGGTGCGGCTCACTTGAGATAAAATTGGGCTGAATGTGGAACTGAACTAAAATGAGTTTGACACCCCTGCTCTACGGTTTATCACAGGTAGTCTATGCTCTGCGGAGACACCGACACTTATTTATACATCCACTCTTACAAGGACACCTTTGATATCACTCCTGCTGGGGTGCTTGAATTGATGTTATCTATACTGCTGCAAATTGAAAAGAAGCCGGTATGAAAGCAAAAAAAAAAAAAATCGAACATATACACGGACTTCGTTGTTTTCTATAATTTCATCCTCTTATCAGAACATGTACGTGCTCTTGTCGGTGCCCACATTTGTTACACTCCTGCGCTCTGGTTTTGTTTTGCAGGATTATTAACATTATCTGTTGTGTTTGCTCCTGTATTCCTACACCGCCCACTTTTGCACTGTAGAGGCTGATAACTTTATTAATAATTTTACCCAAGGTAATTGGATCCTGCCTTTTCACACTTTGCCTTCAACACAAGCAAATCACTTTCTCTGCATGAGTCAAAATGAGCCGAAGGGCAGCAGCTGAATACGTGATGGAGCGGTGGTGTTTGGTTGAAGGGCACTTCAGCAGCGCCTAACAAAGGCACTGCAGAGGACACAATGACACTAGACCAAAGAGGAGCTGAGATTTAAAGTCATCGAATCGCCATAGTGGGTTAATTGTCTGAATAGGTTTAATGCTGTCATTTCTTCTTCCGATATCGGTATCTACTTTTTCTACTCGCAACAATTACACTGGTCAACAACAAATTTATTGTTTAAGTTTTTTGAGATGATTTAGGATAATTATGGTGTGCTGAATCCAAAAATCACATTAATTTTGCTCAATCAGGTCAACTTTCTGAACTATGCTACATATTGGCTTTTTAACATTTTTGCTTACATTTATGGGCATTTTCACATCATATGATAGAAAATTCTTTCATATTTCTTGCAATAAACGAGTTCTGAAGATTTTACTTTTGCCAATTTATGATTAATGTTTTTTTTAATATTACAGGTGAATGAAATGGCTTCGACTAGAAGATCTTGCAAAAATAAGCCTGACGTATTCTGCTACTTCTGCGGTGAATACACCATTGTAACTAAAAGGAATCCTGTTAGAGAATTATTTTTTTTCTCTTAAAACCTATTTTGGGTGAGAACTTTTTAAAAAAAATCAACTGATAAAGTCACAAAAATGTCATCAATTTTGTGAGAAGATCAAATTTTTCAAAATCAAATTAGCAAAAAAAAAACCTGACCTGATTGAGAAAAACCGATGCCTGATAGAGAATTATTTTTTTTCTCTTAAAACCTATTTTAGGTGAGAACTTTTTAAAAAAAATCAACTGATAAAGTCACAAAAATGTCATCAATTTTGTGAGAAGATCAAATTTTCAAAATCAAATTAGCAAAAAAAAACCTGACCTGATTGAGAAAAACAGATGTCATTTTTGGATTTAGCGCTGCAAAATGGTCCTAATTCAGTTGAAAAAACCTAGACAACTAGCAAAAAACATTTTTTTGTAACCCAGTGTTATAAGAACTTTTTAACGGATAAATTCAAGGGGTAAAAACTGCCACACGGCTGCTTTCAAAATCATCATCATCGAAGCTGTTCGAAGTGATTAAGGTATTTAAGCACGCAATGACTAATGCAGTGTTTTTCAACCCCGGGGTCGGGAACCCGCGTGGGGTCACCTGGAATTCAAATGGGGTCGCATAGAATTAGCATAGCAAAAAAATGTCTCAGTTTTTGAATGTCTGGGGTCGCCCGAAATTTGCTATGTTAAAATGGGGTCACGAGCCAAAAAAGGTTGGTTCAGATTTTGATGCAGTTTAAGGAAATGTTGATTCTGGCACAAGGAACAAATGATACAATTTTGGTGGTGATCGGGGGGAAGGGGGGGGGGGGGGGGGGGGGGGGCGATTTTGATGCAATTTTCAGGAAATGTTGATTCTGGCACAAGGAAAAAATTATACAATTTTGGTGTTGATTGGGGGGAATGGGGGGGGGGGGACGGGGGGTCAGATTTTGATGCAATTTTCAGGAAATGTTGATTCTGGCACAAGGAACAAATGAATCAATTTTGGTCATGATCGGGGGGAATTGGGGGAGCAGATTTTGATGATATTTTCAGGACATGTTGATTCAAGCACAAGGAACAAATGATAAAATTTTGGTGGTGATCGGGAGGAACAGGGGGTTGATGGGGGGTCATATTTTGATGCAATTTTCAGGAAATGTTGATTCTGGCACAAGGAACAAATGATACAATTTTGGTGGTGATCAGGGGGAATGGGGGGTCAGGTTTTGATGATATTTTCAGGAAATGTCGATTCTGGCACAAGGAACAAATGATACAATTTTGGTCGTGATCGGGGGAAAGGGGGGGGGGGTCAGATTTTGATGATATTTTCAGGACATGTTGATTCTGGCACAAGGAACAAATGATACAATTTTGGTGGTGATCAGGGGGAATGGGGGGGACGGGAGGGGGGGTCAGGTTTTGATGATATTTTCAGGAAATGTTGATTCTGGCACAAGGAACAAATTATAAAATTTTGGTGGTGATCGGGGGGTGCAGATTTTGGTGATATTTTCAGGAAATGTTGATTCTGGCACAAGGAAGAAATGATACAATTTTGGTGGTGATCGGGGGGGACGGGGGGGTCAGATTTTGATGCAATTTTCAGGAAATGTTAATTCTGGCACAAGGAACAAATGATACAATTTTGGTCGTGATCAGGGGGGCAGATTTTGATGATATTTTCAGGACATGTTGATTCTGGCACAAGGAACAAATGATACAATTTTGGTGGTGATCGGGGGGTCAGGTTTTGATGATATTTTCAGGAAATGTCGATTCTGGCACAAGGAACAAATGATACAATTTTGGTGGTGATCAGGGGGAATGGGGGGGACGGGAGGGGGGTCAGGTTTTGATGATATTTTCAGGAAATGTTGATTCTGGCACAAGGAACAAATTATAAAATTTTGGTGGTGATCGGGGGGTGCAGATTTTGGTGATATTTTCAGGAAATGTTGATTCTGGCACAAGGAAGAAATGATACAATTTTGGTGGTGATCAGGGGGGACGGGGGGGTCAGATTTTGATGCAATTTTCAGGAAATGTTAATTCTGGCACAAGGAACAAATGATACAATTTTGGTCGTGATCAGGGGGGCAGATTTTGATGATATTTTCAGGACATGTTGATTCTGGCACAAGGAACAAATGATACAATTTTGGTGGTGATCGGGGGGTCAGGTTTTGATGATATTTTCAGGAAATGTCGATTCTGGCACAAGGAACAAATGATACAACTTTGGTCGTGATCGGGGGAACGGGGGGGGGTGTCAGATTTTGATGATATTTTCAGGACATGTTGATTCTGGCACAAGGAACAAATGATACAATTTTGGTGGTGATCAGGGGGAATGGGGGGGACGGGAGGGGGGGTCAGGTTTTGATGATATTTTCAGGACATGTTGATTCTGGCACAAGGAACAAATTATAAAATTTTGGTGGTGATCGGGGGGTGCAGATTTTGGTGATATTTTCAGGAAATGTTGATTCTGGCACAAGGAAGAAATGATACAATTTTGGTGGTGATCGGGGGGGACGGGGGGGTCAGATTTTGATGCAATTTTCAGGAAATGTTAATTCTGGCACAAGGAACAAATGATACAATTTTGGTCGTGATCAGGGGGGCAGATTTTGATGATATTTTCAGGACATGTTGATTCTGGCACAAGGAACAAATGGTACAATTTTGGTGGTGATCGGGGGGTCAGGTTTTGATGATATTTTCTGGAAATGTCGATTCTGGCACAAGGAACAAATTATAAAATTTTGGTGGTGATCGGGGGGTGCAGATTTTGGTGATATTTTCAGGAAATGTTGATTCTGGCACAAGGAAGAAATGATACAATTTTGGTCGTGATCAGGGGGGCAGATTTTGATGATATTTTCAGGACATGTTGATTCTGGCACAAGGAACAAATTATACAATTTTGGTGGTGATTTGGGGGGGGGGGGGGGGGGGGGGGCAGATTTTGATGATATTTTCAGGAAATGCACAAGGATCAAATTATTAAATTACAATTTTGGTGGTGATGGGGGGGGGTCTACCTTGGCAGAGGTCTGCTAGTGCTTTTCTAGTTATTATATGGGTTGTATCATGTTTTGCTCCAATACAACTTGATTTACAGCTTAAATTAATTTCATTGCAGGGAAATGGGAAATTAATATGAGGTATTTTGCCAACTAGATTAACTAGGCAGATGTTTTTGATGTTTCCCGGTGCAGTCATTGCTACCCTTCACCTGCTCAGATCTGCTTTTAGACTACAAATAGCACGTACAGCATGCGATCAAAGTGTATGCCAGTACAACAGCAAGCCGCAACCGATCACTCAGCCAAAATAATTAATATTTTATACGCAATGATGAACTCTCCCGGCGGAACCATCACAGCTTAAATAGATACAGCTGAACTAATATCAAACAGCGAGATAGAAAGAAAATCGGATTTGGAAAGAAAAGTCAATAAAGTCAATGATAACCTTTTGGAAGGGAGTAAGAAAAGATGGCCGTATGATTGGATAAAGTGAAAGAATAAAGGGAATAAAAATGAAACATTAGAGACAGACAAAGATGTGAGGCTTGACAGGTGATTTAAGGGGTTTTTATTGAAAGTGTGTTGGATGATGCAAAGACTAGACACAAGAAAAAAAGAAGGTGATGGGAGCGACTGATGATGTGTTTTAAAGGATGAAAGAAAGAAGCGTCGTTATCGTGTGCTTTGTCCTTACGCCACCTAGACAAATTAATCTAGTCTCGTCCTCGGCGATTAACGTTACTCTGCCTGCGATTGAAAAACAAAATTAGAATTCCGACAGCGAAGATACGAACGAGGGAGGGAGACGACATAAACCTCGTGAATGAAGTGAGCGATGACGGCAGAGCCCAGAAGCGACTGATGGAGGAGGGAAATGACGAAGGAATGAGCGACGATGAAGTTACGGTTCAGAAAGAAGTGAGCGAGTGAGTGAGTGAGAGAGATAGAATGAACGAACAAACGGTCGGAGAGATGAAGGTATGGATGAGTGGACAGATAAATTGAGTGATGATGAAGGAACGAAAGAGGTGATGGATGAGTGGAAAGGAACGCTGACCGAAGAAAAAGGTGAAAGTGTTGAGTGAACAAAAAATATGGAGTTCAGTTCACCAACACATTATTTGGAGTTTTTTTGACAATCTGTTGTTGTGGCGATGGCAATCAAATCAGATTTCACATAGAATAGAATAGAATAGAATAGAATAGAATAGAATAGAATAGCCTTTATTGTCATTGTGCTACTCCAGTCACTGCAATATCAACAAAACACCAGTACTTTAGAAAATGAGAATAGAACGAATATAAAATTACTAGGGATGCATCGAAACCACTTTTTTCCAGACCGAGTACGAGTACTTACATTTGAGTACTTGCCGATACCGAGTACCGATACGAGTACTTAATAATCCCATTCCAGTTCTTAGTTCCTTTTGTAAATGTGCTTTATTGTCGTTGTCATTAGTCTGACTGGGACAAAGTGCTGCTACTGACATTTAATGTGTTGGAATGAGCGTTTCTCAATTAATCCACCAGGGGGCGCCGCTCTGAATTAACCATACTGGACAAATACCACGAAGAAGAGGAAAGTTTTTTTTGAGAAGAAGATGAAGAAAGTCAGTAATAACAAACATGGAGATGACAGAGGCAACACTAATGTGATACTAATATTGCAGCATTTTTGCGATGAGCGATAAGTTTGGTTTTCACTTCTGCTGGCGGCGGTCCACACCGCTCCGTACTACCGGTGGTATTATCCGTCTGGGTACGCATCCGCCAGCACCTGGAAAACAGATGGAATGTATGCAGAGGACAGAATGAAGCTGTATCCGTATCTGTCTGTGTCTGTAACGTTACTTGCAGTCAGCGTTACTTTTATCACCGTCATTTATTTTGAAAAATCTCCACACTCTTCACACTCCCCACACATTATTCCACCGCCGCGTACCTGCTGCACTGAACTGTGAATGTCACACGGCCGTAAGTGGTATCGGTGCATTTGTATCGGATATCTTTTACGAGTACTAATACGAGTACAGGCACTGAGTATCGGAGCTGATGCCCGATACTCGTATCGGTATCGGTGCATCCCTAAAAATTACAAAAACTAAAAATAACATAATAAAATAAAATATAAATTTTACAATTCTACAAAATAATGTAAGAATAGAGCTAAGCAGAATAAATAGGACGCAAATTTACAGTATGTACAGGGTGGGGAAGCAAAATTTACAATGAACATTTAGTTGTTTTTTCTCAGCAGGCACTACGTCAATTGTTTTGAAACCAAACATATATTGATGTCATAATCATACCTAACACTATTATCCATACCTTTTCCGAAACTTTTGCCCATATGAGTAATCAGGAAAGCAAACGTCAAAGAGTGTGTGATTTGCTGAATGCACTCGTCACACCAAAGGAGATTTCAAAAATAGTTGGAGTGTCCATAAAGACTGTTTAGAATGGAAAGAAGAGAATGACTATGAGCAAAACTATTACGAGAAAGTCTGGAAGATACTATTAAAGAAGAATGGGAGAAGTTGTCGCCCGAATATTTGAGGAACACTTGCGCAAGTTTCGGGAAGTGTGTGAAGGCAGTTATTGAGAAAGAAGGAGGACACATAGAATAAAAACATTTTCTATTATGTCAATTTTCTTGTGGCAAATAAATTCTCATGACTTTCAATAAACTAATTGGTCATACACTGTCTTTCAATCCCTGCCTCAAAATATTGTAAATTTTGCTTCCCCACCCTGTATATATATATATTTATAGGGTGCGATTTGTCAAAAAAAAAATGGAGGTACTAAAAAATCCAAAACGATTATAACCTCGGTGCTGACGTTGTCTCAGCATAATGCATTCCTAAATGTTAGTAATAACGAGTCAAAATTTTTGTTTCTCAAACAATTTATTACCTCCGCCAAGGAGGTTATGTTTTTGCCAGGGTTTGTTTGTTTGTTTGTCTGTCCGTTAGTGTGCAACATAACTCAAAAAGTTATGGACAGATTTTGATGAAATTTTCAGGGTTTGTTGGAAATGGGATAAGGAAGAAATTATTAAATTTTGGTGGTGATCGGGAGTGGGGGGGGCCCACGGGGGGGGGGGGGGGGGGGGGGGGGCACTGATCAGCCTTCGCGGAGGTCTGCGCTCTCCGAGTGCTTCTAGTTACCTAATCAATTTGATGACCCACCTTGTTGAGCCGCATTATGTAATAAATTCCCATTATGTAATAAAAGATCAAAATGTAATAAGAATGTCACGTCATCTCGTTATAAAGCCGCATTATATAATAAACTGACACATTTTGTAATAAACTACGTCAACACATTATGTAGTACATTTTTTTGCATTATGTAGAAAGTTATGACAATTTGAGAAATTTATTACAAAATGCACTTGAAACATTTTTATTTTCAGGAAAATGTAATGTGCTAAATTAATCTTTAAACTGTGTGGTTAAAGTTCTGATTACATTACCTGTAGCTGCTGTGACTAATTTCTTCTACATTGCTCTGCAATTATATTAATTTGGATTGTTATTACATAATGAACCATGTTATTACTTTTTTAATTTATTTATTTATTTATTTATTTATTTTTTATAAAAATGTGTCAAGTGCATTTTGTAATAAATTTCTCAAATTGTAATAACTTACTACATAATGTGAAAAAATTTACTACATAATGCATTTGAGGTAGTTTATTACAAAATGCGTCAGTTTATTACATAATACGGCTTTACTACAAAATTACATGACATTCTTATTACATTTTGAACTTTTATTACATAATGGGAATTTATTACATAATGCAGCCCAACACACCTGCATAGCGCTAACATACTATGAACGACTGTGCGTAACGTTATTCGAGTGTAGAGAATATTTGAAATGTCCGTGCTTACATTAAGTAGAATTAACTTGGCTGAATTTTACCTGTCCATGAGAAAATGAGCAACTTCGGCATAAACTGGGGTGGTGGTGGTGGGGGCAGCAGTTATATACATGGGGGTGTGGTCCATAACTAACATAACTAATGCTGCTGTGAAACGAAAGTGAGACTTTACATAGTTTCAACATGTAACTCTCAGGTTCTATTCCTCTATCATCCAGCAGATCTTACACAAAATTTTCACAGCTTCTAACCTGTATCTACTGGACACACAAATGCCCCCCCCCCCCCCCCCCCCCCAGTGCATGAGGACGTTCATGAATTCTGACACTGCCGACAGTTGGCCACACATAATGTCACTTGCGCTAGCGTGAAAACAAAACAGAAACTGAACATGCTTGAACGTCCAATTCCCGACTTCTATTCCTCTCTTATAGACAGCGGATCTTACAGGACATTTTCACAACTTCTAACCTGTATCCACTGGACCCCCTCCTCTCCTCTATGGGCCCCCCACAAATGCTGGGCCCCATGAATTTCTCATGTTTCTCTAAAGTGTCTTTACTAAATGCTTGCATTAAAGTTGTTTGCTTTTGTTTACCTGTTGCCTCTGGCTGTGGTGTGGCTGGTCTTCTTGTTCAGTTTGGTTCTCATACTATTTGGGATGCTGTCTCTTCAGCTGATTGAACAGGTTCGTCAGTATTGCCATCTGACATGCGAATCGTGTCTGTGCAAATTTTGCAAATTACTATTGTTTGCACTTTGTTGTTTGGGGAAAAGCCAAACCAATTCCATATGATGGAAGTGGAGCTCTTTGTGAACATGAGAGTGGTTGTTTGTCTCTAAATGTTCAGCCCAGCGATGAACTGGTGACACGTCCAGGGTGTACCCGGCTTTCGCCCATTAGTAGCTGATATAGGCTCCAGTGACCCTAGTGAGGATAAAACTGTGCATCAGTATATAATGACCTCCAGAGCCGTTGAATACTCTATAGCTCTATTCATTCATTTATTTTCTGAACCCGCTTTATCCTGACTAGGGTCACGGGGGTCACTGGAGCCTTTCCCAGTTACTTATGGTTGAAGGCGGCGTACACCCTGGGCATGTCTCCAGTTTTTCACATGGCTGAACATACAGAGACAAATGATCACTGTCACATTCACACCTATGGGCAATTCAGATTAACTGATTAACCTATCAGTGTGTTTGGATGGTGGGAGGAAGCCGGAGTACCGGAGAGAACCCACACAGACATGGGGAGAACATGCAAACTCCACACAGAAAGGTCCCACCCTCATCGACTGGTGTTGGAATTGAACCCAGGACCTTCTCGCCACCTCTATGGCTGTAACTACATCATATTATAGACCAGTGTGTTTCAACCTTGGGGTTGGGACCCAACATGGGGTCACCTGGAATTTCTAGAAATTGATAAAAAGACAACTTACTAATCAAAAATCTATGGTGAGTTGACAGAGACAATCCCAATCCATAACAGACATGACAAACTGTGAAGCTGAAACTGAAGCACTGTGGTTCTGTTTATGTGTCAAATGTTCATTGTGGTCGGTTTCAGATGCTGCAGCTCTTTCATAATTCATAGTTTGAGTTCTTGTTTGTTCAGTATTAATTGTCAGCCTTGAAAATCCAAGATGGACTGACTGTACATATCCTGACCAAAGAAATCAAATTGTCACTTTGTGCAGTAATCTACACCTGGCTTTACTGCTTCTGTCCATAATAATATACATTATATAGACTAAATGTCGACTAAAATTAATGTTTATTTGCAACATAGTACAGGGTGAGTCAGAAAAAACGCTCTTTTCATTTAAAGAAGTTGTACCACTGAAATGGAAATGCTTATTTTTCTTTTGATCATACAGTCATATTGATGTGGTTATTGAGCATGTCTGGCGATTGAATCATTGATTTATGGCATAGCATAACAGAGGGAATGTCCATTGTTTATTGTGCACCGAAATATCTGCCAACACAGTTTATGCCACCGTGAATGAAATTGAAATTGTCAACCATTACAGCATGTTTACTCGCCATCAAAATGTTTTGTCTAACGAAGTCGTCCGGCACGACCTTCAACCTGGCTACCATTCAGATTGATGCAAATCTGTGCTCGTTGTCGCATCTCTAACACAGCTCTTCTCGCCATTCGTGTTCGTCGTAGGGCTTGGATTTCAGCCGTGATGCGATTTCGGAGTTCCTGAAGAGTTCGTGGAACAATCTGATACACATGGTTTTTAAGATACCCCCACAAGAAAAAATCAAGGGGGGTCAAGTCCAGGGATCTAGGTGGCCACTTTCCCTCCTGACCCAAACAGACAACTCGATGAGGAAATAATACCTGCAATCGCTGTGGTCTTGCCATGATGAAAACTCTCTGGGCACTGTCATGTAGGCCTATGTCCTGAGTGTGAAAGCAAAGCCCCGACTCCTGTAATTGTTGTCAATTTCAAGTTTGTCCACTGTGGCATACATTGTGTTGGCAGGTATTTCAGTGCCCAATAAACAATGGACCTTCTCTCTCTTATGCAATGCAATAAATCTATGACTGCATCACCAGACATGCTCAATAACCACATCAATATGACTGTATGGTCAAAAGAAAAATCAGTGTTTCCGTTTTAGCAGTACAATTTCTTTAAATGGAAAGAGCGTTTTTTCTGACTCACCCTGTATAGCAAACTAATACAAGATCAAAAACAAATGAATTTTGGCAAAAAAAAAAAAAAAAAATTCTGTTTTGAATGTCTGGGGTCGACAGAAATTTTTGATGTTAAAATGGAGTCACGAGCCTCTGCTGATAAGTTCTCACAAATCTGAAATCCTCTGTTTCAACTAGTCAGAAAAACTAACTTCCCCTTTGTTCCAGACTGACCATAAATAATAATTTTTCTGCCTGGTCCTCTTCTTTGTTTTTCTGTCCAGTATTTACCTCATGTAACACATAACACATCAATGTTCTAAATGTGAACCTTTCAAGGTTTTTTGGGGTTTTTTTTTGTTAATGGAGAAGTTTGGTGTAGTTGTTCTGGGGTTTGTTTGTTTTGTCTTTGTACACATGTAAAAAAAAAAAAAAAAAAAAAAGGAAATCGTGCAACAATTCGTTTTCAATTGATTTGTCACATATGATACAGTGTTTGTATTGGCCAAAACTCCAAATAAACAAAGGTTGGAAAAAAAAAAAAAAAAAAAAAATAGGACAAGTGGCCCTGTAGTTTACCGGCACTTCCTATGTCTTATAATGGGGAAATTTTTCAAAGTCGCACCAAATCCAGAATCAGAGACGGATCCAAATAATTTCACTAACTTTTGTTGACATCATCATAAAGAAGTTGTATACCAAGTCAATTGGAATAGTTGTTTCAGAGAAGACGATCGAAAGTTTTGTAATGGACGACAGGCGACAACAGACAATGATGACAGACGATGACGACAGACGACGACAGACGGCGACGACAGATGGCGACAACAGACGACAATAGACAACGACAGACGACGACAGATAACAACAGATGACAACAACAGATGATGACAGACGACGGCAGACGACGACGTCAGGTGACGACAGACGATGACAAATGATGACAACAGACGACGACAGACGACGATGACACATAACAACAGACGACGACAACAGACGACGATGACACATAACAGATGACGACAACAGACGATGGCAGATGATGGCAGACGACGAAGACAGATGACGACAGACGACGATGACAAATGATGACAACAGACAACGACAGACGACGACAGATGACGACGACAGACGATGACAGACGACGACGACAGACGACAACGACAGACGACGACGACGCTTAAAGCCTATCAGCCAGTACACTAAAAAAAATGGGGTCACGAGCCAACAACGGTTAGGAACCACTGTTATAGATGATTCCACGATCTCTCTGCTTTGTCTGATCACCGATACGTTCTAATCCTTCACGATTTAATATCATCGTATCGCACAGCCCTAGCCTCGGGACTCATCCATGCAAAATAAAAACACAATTCACACCGTAAAATGTCTATGTGTTCATTTGATATCGGCATTCAGGGACTTAAAAAGTTTTTTTTCTAGACTTGTCATAATCCCCCAGGAGCCCAGTTAACAAAAGCTTCTATGGATGTTTAGATTCTTTGTGAGTCCAATTTTCTTTCAACCGAGACAGAAACTTTTGTGTATCTCCATCGTATTTTCTGAGATTTTTATATTCAGTCTGAAATTTCAGTATTTCTTTTATTGACTGGAATAAAATAAAATCCTATCTCATGAAGGACAAAGCCTTCGTGTCCTTCTGGCCGTTTGCTTTACTGCTGCAAGGACAAATCCACATTCACACGCCGTCACATTCATCCACATTTCGCTTCATAAATTAAAGGTAAATCCACTCGTAGCGTTCCTGGCTCAGAGCCTGAAGGCATGGCTGTATCTGTCACATTTACTGACTGACCCCTGACTCTGGTTCTCATTCATCTCCCAATATGTTTCCCTGATCTAAGAAAGTATTAAAAACAGGTCAGCAGCTGCTACTGTTGCAGCCTTTGACCTCCTTCTCTACAACCCTTAGGATAAGACTTTGACCCGAACCCCTCAGTTCACTCAGACTGTAATGAAACATGATCTGCTTTCATAAAAGTGACATTCACCTTCATAAATAATGTGCATAGTGTTTGCCTTTGTGTACTTTCGCCAACAATCAATGCAAATTAGCAGCTCAGACAGTTTTACTTTTGTCGTCTTTCGTCCCTCTGAAGTTCCGATGCACTTCAAAGACTTCATCAGGAATTATGTTTATATGTTCATCAATACATTCTACCTTTTACTTCTCTACTGGGAGTAATCAGCTCGAGGGAAATTCGATTGCGACGTTAAACTTGTATAATAAACTCACTCATTTGATTATCGCTTTACAGCTCGAATGAAACTAGGAGTAAATGACTCGAGATGAATTTTTTTTTTTTTTTTTTTTTTTGTTTAGCTAATTTCACTGAATGACGAACGTAGGAATAGACTGTTGGACTTGTTTTAAGTGAGCTCCGCAGGTAGCGCTGTTATGACCAATTTTCTCCCGCTTTCCACTTGAATTTGTCTTGCATTATTGATTGGTTTTCAAATATGAAGGCTGTTCATGTAGTCTAATGTGCCAGATTTCTGTTGCTGCCTTCGAATCCATCGTTTCAGTTGCATTAAAGTAATCTAACTGTAAAACGTTACCTGTTGTATCTCTGTATTTGAGTCATGTCATTACCTCCGTCAAGAGGTATTGTGATCACTTTGCTTTGTGTGTTTGTTTGTTAGTTAGCAACTTTATGGGAAAACTATTCCAACCATCTTTACCAAATTGTCCCCACAGATAGGCCTAGGCCCTGGGACCAACCCATTAAATTTTGGGCCAAGTAGGCCAAAGTTCAAGGTCACAGCAAAGTCACAAAATCTCAAATTTTCCTATCTCTCATCATTGAGCAATTGTTGAAAACCCATAAAAAATTTGAAAAACGACTCCGATTAGCCTCCAATTGGATCCACCCTTAGCTTATAACAATATCTTGTATCTGACACAAAATTGTCCACATTCACTGTGGAATGTGGACTCTGTGGACATTTACATTTAACACTGAAAATCCTATTTACGACACATTTTTCATCATAACTCAACAAATATTGATTGGAATTGAATATAATTTGACATACACATGACTGGTACCAAGCTTCAACTTTTTCTGCTGTGTGGAACAACCTTGAAATTGTTTAATTTAAAAAGAAATAGTTGTTCCACACATGCACACCGTTCGGGGTGCTTGGCGGAGGTTGGCGTTCTCTGAACACTTGTTTCAGTCTGTAGAATATCATTGACTTATTAAATATAGAGGGCAGATGCTAAATCTATCTGGATCTGGAGGCAGTACAGTGAAACAAGTCCACCAGACTCTCATGATGGTGGTTACTGACTTCCAGCTAGGTTGTCCAATGAGGTTATTACCCATGGAAGGGGAGGCAAGGGGTATTATTTTTGGTTTGGTTCGTTTGTTTGTTTGTTAACACTCTAGCAGCAAAACTATTGGTTGAATTCATACCAAATTGGGTTTATAGATTGCCAGTGACCCAGAATAGATCTGATTACATTGTGGGAATGGTAGATCAAAGTAAAAAAAAATTTATGTATTTTTAAAATCTTTTTTTTTTTCTTCCATTTACTTATGTTGGGAAAAATTTCAAAAGTGTTTATCAGCAAAACTATTGGTTGAATTCATATAAAATTGGGTTTATAGATTACCCGTGACCCAGAACAGATGTCATTACATTTTGGGAAAAGTAGGTTGATGTTTAAATTTTTGTCTGATTTTTTTTTTTTTTTTTTACCCCCCCCCCCCCCCCCCTTTTTTTTTTTTTTTTTTTTTTTTTAAATGGGCAAAATTTCCCGTCTTTAAAAAAAACATCAATTTTGTTTTGATTTACTTCAGCCTTGGCACATATATAGATGTAATTGATATGCCGACATCAGCACATGCATGTACATGATGACCTCAGCTGGATCGATGCTAAAATAAGCTACAATACATGCGAGGGGCGGAGTTTGTAGTGCCTGGCACCACTTGTTTTATGAGTGCTTTCAAGTAAATTCTGAAATTGCACAAAAGCCACTTTGTAAAAAGTCATGGTCTTATTTCATAAATAAATGATAATATTTCGGCTGTTTTTGAGTACTTTTGATTTAGCGTTTATGTACTATATAAAGAAATGTTTACTATACTATACTATATCAGTATCTTTTTTTCAGCACAACTTCATCTATCTCATCTGACTATTATTGTTTCACTTTAACCTACTATATGAACACAGAAGGACAAAAAACACACAAAAATATAAAATCCGATTTGAAAAATATATATAATTTATTGCATAAATAACAGAAAGATACTTCACAAACTTTTTCAAAGACTTTAAAAGTGAATATTGGCTCCATTACATTAAAAAAGGTCAAAAAATTATTAAGATATGGTCAGAAATATAATGCTTGCTTTATGTCGTTATAATCACGCTTTTTTGCTCCGGTTTCAAAATGTCATATCTCTGGTTGTATTTGCTCTATCAACATCAAATAAAAAGTGGGAGAGTGTTTCAAGTCCGCACTAGGGATGTAATGATATGAAAATTTCAAATCACGGTTATTGTGACCAAAATTATCATGGTTATCATTATTATCGCGGTATTATTGAAATTGTGCTCAAAATGTTCAAAAACTACTTATACACACACTGAAATAATTTAACCAAGTTGGATTAAAAAAAAAAAAAAAAAAAAAAAAAAAAGAATAAAACATAAAATAAAATAATAGGTGCAATGTACCTTCTGTTGGCAGAAACATTCAAATATTAACCCTTAATGGTCTGAGCCTATTTTGGCCGTTTTTCAGTACTTTTGATTTTGCCTTTATATACGAAATAAAGAAATGTTTATTATACTATACTATATTGTTTTGTTTTGTTTTTTTTTCAGCACAGCTTCATCTATGTCATCTGCCTATTATTGTTTCACTTTAACTTACTATATCAACACAAAAGGAAAAAAAAACACACAAAAACATAAAATCCGATTTGAAAAATGTATATAATTTATTGCATAAGTAACACAAAGATGCTTCACAAACCTTTGCAAAGACTTTAAAAGTGAATATTGGCTCCAGATATCAGGTATGTGAAATCAAAATAGTCAGAAATTAAAACTATAGTTAAATATTTGACATAAAAGCATATCTTTACATGGGTGTTTTCTCTGCCCCCCCCCCCCCCACCGGTTCACAGGGGGTTCATTATCACCCTTACCTGTGACGCTAATACAGTCTGTGGATTAGAATCTGCAGATTCAGCCAGTTTTATTCCATTTTGAAAAAGATAAAAAAAATTACTAAGACATGGTCAGAAATATAACGCTTATCACTATAATAACACTATATTGTTTGTTTGCTCCGGTTTCAAACCGTCATATCTCCGCTTGTTTTTTGTTCTATCAACATCAAATAAAAAGTGGGAGAGTGTTTCAAGTCTGCACTTTGGCATGCAATTGTTCCCTATGACGTGTTGAAAATGTCATGTGATTCAGTCAGTGGACCCCTAAGTGTTAAAACCCCTTTAGCCCAATCAGCCCGCCCGTGGGCCGAAAAAATTATATTAATCTTCATCGACTATAAAAAATATAATAAATCAGGACAATGAATGTTTTTTTCAACTTTTGCTCCAAGTTCAGACCCTAATGTTAATAAAAGTACATCAAAAGTGTATTTTAGTGCAAACTTTAATGTTCAAACATGATTTTTAATCTTTGTGGGGTGAAATATACACTATTAAAAATCTCCGACATGAACAATTAATTTATGCATATCATCGTCAATCCAGCCGAAAAAAAAACAGGCGAGGACAAAAAATTGTAATTTCTCTTTTAGTTTGTTACAGTTTACTCAGGCATAGTAATAGATACAATATTTTAGACAATGGGAATAGATTCTGTGAGGTCTGTAAATGTCCATAGACACCAAGAACATCCATATGAACCTTATTATTGTGAAGGAATTCTTCATTTACTTTGGTTATGTCTTTTTAGATGTTTTAACCCTGAAAATATGGTCAGGGTTAAACAGGTTAAAGTTTAATACCACTAATGGCTACTGTTTTTTGGGTGCGACATTAGTCCATCACCTCACATTGAGCTTCTCCTTAAAAATACCATTGGTAATATTTTTCCAGAGGTCTCATTACATTGGGCCGTTCCTTGGATAGTGTTTCAATTCCCAATTAAACTAATGCATTTTATTTTGAGTTTGTTCATTGTGTTCATGTTATGTGGGTTTCAAAAACAAGCATTCACACATAGGTTAATTCTCTTGTCTTTGCCCTTGACAGGTTCTGGAGCTGGTACCCGTGCACCTTCAATGGCAGCTCACTGCTCCTGATGTGTAAACGCTGATGCTAATGCCAATGCTAGGTGAGTGTAACCTTTAACCTTTGTTTTATTCGGACTCTTTTTGGGTGACTAGAGGGCTTTGCTGTTCCCTGTGCCTGGCTTTGATTGACAGGTGTGTATGACAGCTCTATGCTATGTTTACCCAGTTGGACTTTCAGAGCTTTCAGTACTGATAAAGATCTAGAGTTGGTCCCTCAGTGGTTTCAATGGCAACCCACGGCTCCTAATGTGTGCGCTACATGCTGATGCTAACTGCTAATGAGTTTGAAGCGTGAGGTGTGCATACTGGAGGAGGCGGAGCTGGAAGACTGGTCCAAACTGGAGAAAAGTTTGAGAGTGAGTGAGTGAGTGAGTGAGTGACCACCTATGAGTAATGAGCCAAAGAAAAATGTTATTTCATCAGAAAATGTTTTATTTTCTTCTTCATTTTTACGCTACAGACTAGTCCACATAGTGTACCGTGATGTTTTTGGTCAAATTCCAGCATTTGCCTAATGTCACCTCTCATGTCATGTATTTAGCCCACACATTTAACTAACTAGAAGCACTCGGAGAGCGCAGACCTCCGCCAAGGCTGATCAGTGGCCCCCCCCTGTGGGCCCCCCCCCACACACAAGGAGGTTATGTTTTTGCCAGGGTTTGTTTGTTTGTCTGTCTGTTAGTGTGCAACATAACTCAAAAAGTTATGGAGAGATTTTGATGAAATTTTCAGGGTTTGTTGAAAATGGGCCCCCCCGTAGCCCCCCCACCCCCGATCACCACCAAAATTTAATCATTTCTTCCTTATCCCATTTCCAACAAACCCTGAAAATTTCATCAAAATCTGTCCATAACTTTTTGAGTTATGTTGCACACTAACGGACAGACAAACAAACAAACAAACAAACTAGAAGCACTCGGAGAGCGCAGACCTCCGCCAAGGCTGATCAGTGGCCCCCCCCATGCCAAGGAGGTTATGTTTTTGCCAGGGTTTGTTTGTTTGTCTGTCTGTTTGTCTGTCCGTTAGTGTGCAACATAACTCAAAAAGTTATGGACAGATTTTGATGAAATTTTGTGGTCTGCGCCCCCCCCCATGAGCCCCCCCACCCCCGATCACCACCAAAATTGAATCATTTCTTCCTTATCCCATTTCCAACAAACCCTGAAAATTTCATCAAAATCTGTCCATAACTTTTTGAGTTATGTTCCACACTAACGGACAGACAAACAAACAAACAAACAAACAAACCCTGGCAAAAACATAACCTCCTTGGCGGAGGTAACTATTCTTTTTTACGGTAAGATAATATTTACTGCCGCGCCAATTAAACACCTTTAAAATGTAATGTCAATCATCACATGTAGTCTATTTAGTCATTAAAACATTGGTGTTTCAAAATAATGCAAAAAAAAATAAAAGAGCCAGTCTTTTGAACGACTCTTTTCAGTGAACGACTCCCTTCAAAGAACCAAAAGTCCCATCACTACCTCCGAGACCATCCTGCGCCGCCAGAACCGCCTCGGTGTGACAGTACCCGGGTAAGGTACTCGCGGTCCCACTTTGAAAAATCGATCTTATCCACTATCATTCAGTAATGCAAAATTAAAATAAAATCGACCCAAAATCGCTGTAATATTCATTGAGCATTGTAGACAAATGTCTGTGTTCTGTGGAGTTCATTTCATTTAGACTCAATCCCAGTTGATGTTTTTTTTTTTTTTTTTTTTTTTTTTTTTTTTTCCCTTTCTGTGTTGGTTAAACAGAATGTTCCTGTTAAAGCTGTCAGACCGACATTTGACTCACTCAGTCAATGCAAAGGTTGCAGTTTTTAATACTTTTCTTAACCTGTTTAACCCTGACCATATTTTCAGGGGAAAAACGCCTAAAAAGACATACCCAAAGTAAATGAAGAATTACTTATAATACTTATAATAATAAGGTTCATATGGATGTCCTTGGTGTCTATGGACATTTACAGACCTCACAGAATCTATTCCCATTGTCTAAAATATTGTATCTATTACTATGCCTGAGTAAACTGTAACAAACTAAAAGAGAAATTAGAATTTTTTTTTCCCTCGCCTGTTTTTTTTCCGGCTGGATTGGCGATGATATGCATAAATTAATTGTTCATGTCGGAGATTTTTAATAGCGTATATTTCACCCCACAAAGATTAAAAATCATGTTTGAACATTAAAGTTTGCACTAAAATACACTTTTGATGTACTTTTATTAACATTAGGGTCTAACTTTGAGCAAAAGTAGAAAAAAACATTCATTGTCCTGATTTATTGCATTTTTATAGTAGATGAAGATTAATATAATTTTTCGGCCCACGGGCAGGCTGATAGGGCTAAAGGGGTTTAAATGATAATGTAGCAGTCACCTTGAAGTGAAATATAACCTCATAAAATGGCAATAATCAATTTTTATCTGTACATAACTGTATTCTTTTAGTGAATTGTAAGGTAGATTTTCATAATAAAAACCGATGGTCATTATTTTAAGTCAAATAAGGCACGGAATTTTTTATTCGGCCGGTGAAAATTTTTTGGAGGTCACTAACCAATGGCAGAGGTAAAAAGTTAATTTTATACCCTGATTCAGATACATTAAATATTTCATTAACCCTTTCATGCACGAATTATGAGAACCTTAATCAAATTTTTTTTCCTGAGTGTTTTTATTCCTCTTTAGACATGAAAAAAAAAATGCGATTGAAAATTTCCTTCTGAAAAATAAAGAAATAATAAAAATAATTTTAAAAAAATTTAAAAATACATTTTAAAAAAAATTCTAATGAACCTATTTTTCTATTTCTCATGAAATTGCAATAATGTCCACTCAGCTGGACACCACACGTTTAATTTTTGACGCACAGAAACATGTATTTACTGATAAATTGTGTGAAAACTATGGGAGGGCTCGTGATTCTGGTGGTTTATCCTCAGGAGAGATCTACAGAATTTTACCAGTTCATGTCAGAAAAGATATGTAGTGTCTTAAAACTTCAATAAAGATATGTGTAAAAAAACAAAACAAAACAAAAAGAGCAACAAAATCCATGAATATACAAGAGAACAGCTGTCCACTGGAGTGACCACTATGCATGAAAGGGTTAATATAAACATAGAATAGTTTGGGTCCCAAAACGGACCCTTGGGGAACACCACAAGAAATGCCAAGATATTCTGATGAGCATTGTCCCATTTTTACATATTGCACCCTATCTGTTAGGCAGTTTCTTAGCCCCCCCCCCCGCCCCCCGATATACCATATAGTTGAAGTTTATTGAGTTGATTTGAATGATTGATTGTGTCAAATGCTTTTTTAAGATCGATAAAGATTGAAATTACATGTTTTTTTTGTTTTTTTTTTTATCCAACGCATTAGTGATTTCTTCTATTGCTTCAGTTATTGCCATTGAGGTGGTAGTTTTTGTTCTAAAACTGTACTGACCCTGATTAATTACACTGGTCAACAACAAATTTATTGTTTAAGTTTTTTGAGCTCATTTAGGCAAGGCAAGTTTATTTGTATAGCACATTTCAGCAACAAGGCAATTCAAGGTGCTTCACACAGGACGTTGAAATACAACGACAGGGAAAAAGAAACACATTTAAAACATTAAAAGGTGATTAAAAACAGCAAGTAAGAAAACAAGACATAAAATCAAAAATAAAATAAAATAAAATAAAATAAATAAAATAAAAAGAGACACATTAAAGTAAGAATTGCAGTGCAGAGTTTCGAAAGAGAATATAAAATTTAAAAAGTCAAAAGCCTTTTAGTCAAAGGCAGCAGTGAACAGGTGAGTCTTTAACCTTGACTTAAAAGAACTCAGACTCTCAGCAGACCTGATATTTTCTGGTAGTTTGTTCCAGATATACGGAGCATAGAAACTGAACGCTGATTCTCCATGTTTAGTTCTGACTTTTGGAACACAGATTTAGGATCATTTTGGTGTGCTGAATCAAAAAATCACATTAATTTTGCTCAATCAGGTCAACTTTCTGAACTATGCTACATATTGGTTTTTTTTTAACATTTTTGCTTACATTTATGGGCATTTTCACATCATATGATACAAAATTCTTTCATATTTCTTGCAATAAACGAGTCCTAAAGATTATACTTTTGCCAATTTATGATTTTTTTTTTTTTTTTTTTTTTAATATTACAGGTGAATGAAATGGCTTCGACTAGAAGATCTTGCAAAAATAAGCCTGACGTATTCTGCTACATCTGCGGTGAATACACCATTGTACCTAACAGGAATCCTGTTAGAAAATGATTTTTTTTTTTCTCTTAAAACCTATTTTGGGTGAGAACTATATAAAAAATCAACTGATAAAGTCACAAAAATGTAATCAATTTTGTGAGAAGATCAAATTTTTCAAAATCAAATTAGCAAAAAAACCTGACCTGATTGAGAAAAACAGATGTCATTTTTGGATTTAGCGCTGCAAAATGGTCCTAATTCAGTTGAAAAAACCTAGACAACCAAAAAAAAACATTTTTTTGTAACCCAGTGTTATAAGATGCTTGTCAAGAAACTTACCTAATCGAGAATTAAATAGACATAGACATAACATACAGACGTAGACAGGGTGTTTGCCTCCCGGACTGAAACATATCCAAAACATTTGGCTATGTAATGGTTAAAAAACTAAAATGTCTTAGTCGTGGTTTAACAAAACCAAAGCCGTGATCTCTGTCTTATCCTTTTATTTGAGCGTCAACATCAAATAAGTATTGCATATTGTATAAGTTTATCCTTTTTGTAACAGATGCTTTAGCTTCACTAGAATGAACAAATCACTGGAGAAAGGAAGATTAATGGGTAAAAAAAAATGTGCAGGTGAAAATAATGAGAAGCGAGATTCAAGAGTCAATGAAAAACTAAATGATGGACAGTAGAAGAGTAGGGAGAAGGACCACAGAGATGGAAAAGCAGCGTGAAGCGAATGCATATGAGGACAGAGGGCTGGAGGATGACGGGGCAGACGAGGGAGATGAAGGAGAGGGGAGTGGGGGTGCAAAGATTTGGATGGAACGCTCAGAGAAAGAAGCAAGAAGGGGAAGTGAAGGCGAGATAAAAGCAGAGGAGGGTATGGAAGTAAATCTGTCTCACCACATTCTGAATTCTTTTTGCACTGAAATTAAGTATCTCAATTTTTTTTTTTTTTTTTTTTACACTGAAATTAAGTATCTGAATTTTTTTTGCACTAAAATTAAGTGTCTGAATTTTTTTGCACTGAAATTAAGTGTCAGAATATATATATATATATATATATATATATATATATATATATATATATATATATATATTTTTTTTTGCACTGAAATTCAGAATCTGAATTTTTTTTTTTACACTGAAATTAATAATCTGCCTTGTTGTATCTGATTTTTTTTTTTTTTTTTTTGCACTGAAATTCAGTATCTGGACTTTTTTTTGCACTGAAATTAAATATCTGAAATTTTTTTGCACTAAAATTAAGTGTCTGATTTTTATTTTTGCACTGAAATTAAGTATCTGGATTTTTTTTTTTGCACTGAAATTAAGTATCTGAAATTTTTTTGAACTAAAATTAAGTGTCTGAATTTTCTGGCACTGAAATTAAGTATCTATATATATATCTATATCTATCTATCTATCTATCTATCTATCTATCTATCTATCTATCTATCTATCTATCTATCTATCTATATCTATATCTATATATATCTGTATATATATATATATATATATATATATATATATAATTTTTATTTTTATGTATTTATTTTTTTGCACTGAAATTAATATCTGATTTTTTTTTTTTTACACTGAAATTAAGTATCTGAATTTTTTTTGCACTGAAATTAAGAATCTGCATTTTTGTATCAGATTTTTTTGCACTGAAATGAAGAAGTGGATTTTTTTTTTTTTTCTAAATTTATGAACATAGTTGAATTCAGAGACAAAAAATTCAGATATATCATTTCAGTGCAAAAAAAATTCAGCACTAGAAATTCAGTGGCTTTTATAATTCAAAATCTGATGAGACAGATTTAGTTCCAGAGAAGGGGAAGGAATTGAAAACGCAGAGGTGAAGTGTTCAGGCAGAGGTGGTGACAGGGTGAGTCTGGAAAAAATGAGGAAATCACAGAGATGAACAGCAGAGAGGAGACAGAAATGGAGGACGGAGGAGATAAAGGTTAGCTGGAAACCGCTTCAAAAGTCTGTTTTGATATCGTTGGTGTCACTTCTCAACGGTGTGGCTGATTATCATTCATGGCGGCGCGGCGCGTAGAGCTGAGGGAGTAATGTTTGAGGGCGGAGCTCAGTTAGAGGGACGGGTTTGACCTTTGACCTTGGCTTGTCAGTGCAGAGGCGACCTCAGACTCTCAGACCGACAGAGCGGAAAGTCATCAACCCTCCTCCAGATGTGTGAGTGTGTGGGTGTGTGTTTTTGCACATAACAGCGCTTTTTTTTACCCTGTGTGTGTATATGTGTATGTGTCTACACTGTAAAAAAAAAAAAATCTGTAATTTAACAGAATTGTCACTGTTTATTTTACAGATTTTTCCTGTATTTTTAACACACGGGAAAATATCAATGAAATGAAAAAAACAGACTGTGATTTTTCACGTCAAATGTAAAATAACACAAAAAAAAACTGTAATTAAATAACCAAAAAATTGCATTTTTTTTAAAGAAATTTGTTCTTTTTTCACAGAAAAATACAGTTAAAGTACATTTGCAAATGTATGATAATTTCACAAATATTTCTTTTCTATTCATGAGAACAAACTGTTAAGACTTGTTTGTTAATTGACAAATATCTTGTGTATTTACGGGAGGTTTCACAACAAAAATGTTGAATAAATGTATTTTTGTGAATGTATAACATGTATAAGCACTGATAAACTGTCCAAATACAGTTTTTATCAGTGGATTGTACAACTTAGTCTCATTGAAAATTATATATATATATATATATATATATATATATATATATATATATATATATATATATATATATATATATATATATATATAGGTAATTTGATTGTTTTAATACATGTAAATATTCTTGATTGAACATTAAAAAGTAAAAAAAAATCTCATGTAAAGTTAGGGCAAAAAACTGTATTTTAATCATGGAAAATTACCGTATTTTTATGAGATGGTAATTTTCCGTTATTTAACAGTATTTTTTCAGCACCCTTTCTGCCAGAAAATTACTGTTTTTTGTTAAAATTACTGTGAGTTTTTTTTTTTTTTTTTTTTTTTTACAGTGCATGTTGTAAAATAAACGTTAATTTTAGACGACATTTAGTGTATATAATGTATATTTTTTTATGGACAGAGGCAGAAAAGCCAGGTGTAGATTACTGCACAAAGTGAGAATTTTACATTTTACACGTCAAATGTAAAATAACAGAAAAAAAAAACTGTAACTGAATAACAAAAAAAATTCAATTTTTAAAAGAATTTTTTTCTTTTTTTCACAGAAAAATACAGTTAAAAAACATTTACAAATGTGTCACAATTTCACCATTTCTTTTCTATTTATGAGAGTAAACTGTTAATTTAAAATTTAATATTGTTAAAAATAAATAAATAAAATCAGATAAAATTACTGACAATTAACTATTAAAGAAGTATTTGTTCTTTAAGTTTAACCAGACTTGTTTGTTAATTGACAAATATCTTGTGTAATTACAGGAGGTTTCACAACAAAAATGTTGAATAAATGTATTTTTGTGAATGTATAACATGTATAAGCACTGATAAACTGTCCAAATACAGTTTTTATCAGTGGATTGTACAACTGAGTCTCATTGAAAATTATTTACATATATATTTATAGGTAATTTGATTGTTTTAATACATGTAAATATTCTTGATTGAACATTAAAAAGTAAAAAAAAAAAAAAAAAAAAAAAGAAGCAAAATCTCATGTAAAGTTAGGGCAAAAAACTGTATTTTAATTATGGAAAATTACCGTATTTTAACAAGATGGTTATTTTCCGTTATTTAATAGTATTTTTTTGACACCCCTGTTGCCAGAATATTACTGTGTCTTTACGGGTTTCTTTCTTACAGTGTATATGTGTGTGTGTGTATGTGTTTATTCATCTGCCTCTGCCTTCACCACATGGGGATGAGCCCCTCCACACACACACACACACACACACACACACACACACACACACACACACACACACACACACACTGTGTATCTTTTCTTCCTCTCATTCAAAGTGTAATGTGCTGTAGCGGACACACACACTGCACTGGTGGCACGCCATGAGGAGGGATGAGGTGTGACACCGGGTCATGGATTGTGTTTTCTCTTTTTCCTGCCTCACATGTGATTGAGAAACAGCCCCTTTTTTTTTTTTTTTTTTTACTTCACCTTCCTTCCACCTTCCTTCTTATGTATATTTATATATATATATATATATATATATATATATATATATATATATATATATATATATATATATATATAAAAACCAGATAAAATTACTGCCAATTAACTATTAAAGAAGTATTTATCCTGTAACTTTAACCAGACTTGTTTGTTAATTGACAAATATCTTGTGTAATTACAGGAGGTTTCACAACAAAAATGTTGAATAAATGTATTTTTGTGAATGTATAACATGTATAAGCACTGATAAACTGTCCAAATACAGTTTTTATCAGTGGATTGTACAACTGAGTCTCATTGAAAATTATTTATATATATATATATTTATAGGTACTTTGATTGTTTTAATACATGAAAATATTATTTATTAAATATTAAAAAGTAAAAAAAAAAAAAAAAAAAAAGCAAAATCTCATGTAAAGTTAGGGCAAAAAACTATTTTAATGATGGAAAATTACCGTATTTTTATGAGATGGTTATTTTCCGTTATTTAACAGTATTTTTTTGGCACCCCTGCTGCCGGAATATTACTGTTTTTTTTTTCCTTTTTTTTTTTTTTTTTTTTTTCCACAGTATAGTTACCGTAGAAACACCGTCATCTTCTCCAACATTGATTTACCAGTAAAACCCATTGAGTTGCATCAATGATTAATGATAGATTTTACTTTAAAAAGTCACATTTTCTTAAGTTTTCTCTGTTTTTAGTTCAATGGTTCAATGGACTATTGGTATCAGTTGGCGTTTGTCCGTCGTTCGTCAACAATTTTTCAAGAATCTTCTTCTCCAAAACTGTCATATTTGTTGTGGACCGTCTTTGGGTTGAGGTCTAACAAG